>NC_061069.1:11903867-11928718 GCF_021917145.1 Hypomesus transpacificus
CACTGTGAGTATTGTGACACTGTGAGTACTGTGACACTGTGACACTGTGAGTGCTGTGACACTGTGACACTGTGACACTGTGAGTATTGTGACACTGTGAGTACTGTGACACTGTGACACTGTGAGTACTGTGACACTGTGACAGTGTGACACTGTGAGTACTGTGACACAGTGACACTGTGACACCATGAGTACTGTGAGTATTGTGACACTGTGAGTACTGTGACGCTGTGACACTGTGACACTGTGAGTACTGTGACATTGTGAGTACTGTGGCTCCAACTGTGACTCCGATACTGAACATTTCAGCACTCCTTTATTCATCATTTATCTGTCTCAACTATTCAAGCTTTCAGTTTCTCTCCCCAGTCCCATCTGATTCTGTTCTCTTCTATTCATATTGCATATATGATCTTATTTCTTTACCATCCCATGTTTTGATAATAAATTATTAAAATGTACTTGCTAACTCAGGGCAAGCCAGGGCCAACTGGTCTCCCTGGGCAACCAGGGAAGGACGGCATTAATGTGAGTACAGCAGACAGGGCCGGCATCACCACACTGACTTCCCTGTGAGATCCTCTCACTGTGCAGGCAGACTGCACCCTGTAAACCTACTGTGTTGTGTGTGTAACCCAGGCAGAGCCAGGCGCTTCAGGGCCTGCAGGCCAGCCAGGACTCAATGGTGCCAAAGTAAGCAGCACGCGTCTGTACTTCTATGTCTGTCGGTCATCAGTCAGCGCGGTGACTCGACATGTGCTGGCCGATGCTGGCATGGCTAAGGTCGTGTTCTCGCGTGTGATTGGTCCGTTCTGCCCACAGGGTGAGATGGGGACGCCTGGTCTTCAAGGCATGCCTGGACCTCCTGGGCCCATGGTGAGTTACCATGACGACGGACGTCCGCTAAGATGTATACGCTAAGACGATGATAAAGAACAACAACAAAAAACGAGTTTCTATTGCAGGGACCGGGATTTGACCTGCTGAAGTCGAACACTTTGGAAACAGCTGGACTTCAGGTAGCAGTATGACTAACAACCTGCAGCAGATAGGATAGAGGTATTCAGAAATGTTGCTCTTGTGAAGTCTGTGTTGGCTCACTGCTTTCTCCTCCTGTGTGCAGGGACCCCCAGGGGAGCCAGGGCCTCAAGGGCCCCCAGGGGAACCTGGACCAGCGGTAAGAACACACTGCACAGCTCCAACACACACACTGCTGTACACTACCCACATAATCTGAGTGGATTACAAATGCACATGTATCTGTAAGATAAGGGACTGTAGTATCACTCAAACGGGATACACAGTAATCATCGTAATCATACTAATGCATTTATTTAGCACTTTTATCAAAAGCAACGTACATGGGGGGATTTGAACCTATGCCCTCTTGATCTGCAGTCAAATGCTCCTCCACTGAGGTTCCAAAGTTCTCTCACGGTAACTGCACAGGTTCTCGATGGGCTAGTACTAATGATGGTTGAACTGTTCTCTCCTGTTGTTGGTGTGTGCAGGGAGAGGTTGGACTGCCAGGGAAGGGTGCTTCACCAGGACCTGGAGGACCCAAGGTGAGCCACTGACTCATTTCCATAGAGCTCCACCCCTGGAGAGATGGTCTGTGTTTACGTGAAGGGGGACTGACTGCTGGATTCAGTTCACGTTTAGTTTCACAGAATGTTAGCTGACCAGACCAGGCTAGTTGACTTGCCTGATGTCCTGGCCTACTCCTACACTTCTGTCAGTGGAATAATCCGTAACCAGAGTGGATATAATGTTGACAAAAACACTCTAATGCGGTGATTAGCGGAGACTGAAAGACTAGGGCTGTGCTGCTGTAGCTAGACAGAAGATGTTCTCCCAGATGAGTGAAAATATATCTCTGGGGTTTAGGAGGGGCTTGCAGAGGGCATATGTGTGGTTTGACTTTCATCTTGCATTAGGGAGCCAGGGTTTCTATAAGAGTCCAGAAGGTCTAGCTTTCACCCTTTGCTCTATATTGAGAAACTTCAACAAGGTTGAAAGGAGAGGCAAGGATGGCAGCCTGCTGGAGAATCTATTTGTAGAAATTGAGGTGTTGTCGGCGGGGAGGGAAATGGTTAGTTCACATGTAAACATTGACACACGTTTGGTCTTTCATGTTTGTTTTTTCTTTGGAGAGGTGGCACCAGGAAACCAACCCCCGCTGACTTAGAAACCTACATTTTATATATAATATTTAATCATCGTATTTAAACGGATGGTGATAATTAGATTGACGTTTCCTCTGTTTGTGGACGTTATTTCGGTGACACTGTGGCCTTGTCACGTGCCGTCTGACCTTACAGTAGGTTTGTTTAATCCCGTCCAAAGACAAGTCCTGTCACAGTGAAGTGTGTATAAGCTGGATGAGTCCAGACCAAACACAGAGCCCTGGACCGCATTCTACGCAGAATTCGGACATCACAATGGATCTATTCAGATGCCAGTCAGGTGGAGGCTGTGTCGGTGTGGGAACGAGGGTCTGTCTAGAACAGTTACTGTTCCTCCTGTTCCTTCTCTTCATCCATCTGTTTCTGCGGCTCATTGCTCCCTCTTTCTTTCTCCCTTTCTCTGGGGTTGGCAAAGTTTAGTGACAGGCAACCCTACCATTTCCTGGCTTATTAAACTGAGCACACGTTCCCCGTAAAAGATTAGGATAAAGGTCTTGGCCCGGGTAGGACGTTTGATCTAGCCTGATAATTGGGTGAAAGGCCGTTTAGCGAGTGCTGTGACATTTCGTCATTGTAACCAGGAAGGGTGTAGTGTAAACCTCAGAAGGTGTGATGGCGGGTCATTGGAGGGGGCATCGTTTGAAGTGCCAGTCCAGTCCAGGCATACAGTTGTGGCATACTGACGTGACGTAGACCCATCTTTAAGAATGTTATCAAAGGTATCCTTTAAGTATTTCTAGCTATTCATACCATGTTCCTGTTTTGTTGGCTGCTTCACCCATTGGTCTCTGCCCCTGGTCATTGGAACACGTTTTTGACAACAACAACAAAACGTGGAACACTTTCCCCCCCCCCCCCACGTTTTTCAAACCTCCCATTTTGGATTAGAAGCCAGGAGGAACACCAAGGCCCCAAAGAAATGCAGAGCCAAACCCCAGGGTCCCCCACCTGCCCTCCTCCCTCCTCCATGCTACTTTCCCCCCGTGCACACACACACACACACACACACACACACACACACACACACACACACACACACACACACACACACACATACACACACACACACTCATATTTTTCCCAGTCTCTAGGCATTGGGTGCTGGAGGATGATTAACGAACCCAGAGGTGGGGGTTTGATGTGGTTGACCAAATGAAAGCTGCCTCGTTAGGGTGGGTTTGGTTCAGTGTTCAGGGCTGCACCAGGGCTTGGCTGCTACTCTCTCTAATCACTGGCTTCAGCACACAACACCACTGGGCTGTTAAAACAACCACACCACAGCATCATGCTCAAGCTTAGATGTAGCAGCAGAGCGGGTTGAACCTGCCAGCCAGCTTGTCTGCCTGCCTGCTTGTCTGCCAGCCAGCTTGTCTGGCTGCCTGCTTGTCTGGCTGCCTGCTTGTCTGCCTGCCTGCTTGTCTGGCTGCCTGCTTGTCTGGCTGCCTGCTTGTCTGCCTGCCTGCTTGTCTGCCTGCCTGCTTGTCTGCCTGCCTGCTTGTCTGCCTGCCTGCTTGTCTGCCTGCCTGCTTGTCTGCCAATGAGCCTGCCTACTTGGCAGCTTGATAGGAGAGTTTACAACTTCACTTGAATCCAAACGTTCCGGAATGTTAAAAGGCATTCTTTATATTCCCCAATAAAAACACTTGAATGAAAACTGCGGAACAGTGAAATCCCCTATAAAGTTTTACGGGTAATTACTATCCTCTGTAGATGGGGAACAGTTGTTTGGAGGAAATATGATCTGAGTTCCTACTGTACCATAACAGGTTAGGTGTACCTGTCACGGCTCAGAGAACTTCGCTGTGTGTGAGGTCTACTTTCAGAACTGTGATGTGTCGTGATCAGGAAACGATTTCCTTCTCCATGTTTGGCCTTCATGTTGTAACAAGTAAAAAGTGCAACATATCCTGTGGTACGCATGCTGTGATGCATACTAAGAATGTTTCATATGACCTAAACTAACCTAGATTTGTCCACCAGGCTGGTTGCTATCTATGAGCAGAGCCACATTTCCCCTGGACAGTATGCAAGTGCCAATGGTGTTCCACAAATCATGTTGTCGCGGCAACACACAGACGGGGAGCTTGCACAAACGTTCCAATTAAAATCCATCTGATTACACATCATGTCCCTAGCTATGTGAGCCTAGCCCAGTCGCTGCTTCCAAACACATATGACAGCAAACCAATCCTGCAAACCCTAATGATGGTCCTCCAGAAGAAGGCTCCGGCGGCTTTAAAATGTCTCTAATGTCTTGTAATTTGGCGAATCACACGAGACACTTTTTTGGGGGGTGATGTAGCTGATGCATAGTATTCTTTTTTATTTGTGGTTCGGTAATTTGAGACTTTGATTATAGGTTGGCTGTGATCTCAGGGCAGACAGGTTATATAGTTAGAATCTTTGCATGAGGATCATGTCATCTGCTGTACAGACGAAATCTTGTACGATGATTGACTGAACACTTGGAATGCACAGCTATGGGCTGGTCCCCTACTGTAAACCATTCAGCATGTAATAGTGTAGATAGAATGTAAATGGAAGTCAACAAGATGTGTGTAGTTAACATAGCGGGGTGCCTCAGGTTTGGTCTGGAGATGAGAACCACTGCTTATAAAGGGATGGGTAGAGCTCAGTGATTGAGGTTTGGACTGCGGAGCCAAAGGTTGCAGGTTCCGTTCCACTTCTGAATGTTGCTTTGCACACTGGTGTCATACTAGCGCTAAATTAAAACATTATTGTTTATTTACGGAAGTCTGAATGGATGTAGTAGAACAAACTGATCCAACCCCAATCTGTCTATTCACGTGCACCCCCCCCCCCCACCCCCCCTCCCCCCAACCCCCCCCCCCCCCCCCCCCCCCCCCCCCCCCCCCCCCCTCATTTTTCATGTCATGCTCACAATCAGTTTTTACCCATAATACCTACTTGCAATGTTTACCACTCCACCTAAGAGCTGACTATTTCATGTTTGGGCTTCATGATCACTTGTCATCCTGAAATATTTTCACCCATTACCCTTGCATCGTGTCTGTGTATAAGATCAAGCCTCTCATGTTGATAATGACAGAGTGGGTTTAGCTGACAACCTCCGTTCAAAGTTCAGAGAGACAGAACACTTCAAAAGCACATGTGGCAGGCAGGGCCTGTGCAGCACTGCATGGTGCTTACCTACCGACCGACCGGCCGCGCTTCACTGGGAAAACACTAGCTGTAGCTAGGCTAAGCTAGTTCATGTGTGGTCTGTCTGTGTGGCAGAAGATCATAGCTACACGCATGTTGGAGGTGTTTTAGATGGATCATAACTCTAATCCAATGACTGATCGTGTTCACGCATGCCTATGGTGTGTTAGTGTGAGTCTCGGCGTTTAGGGGGTTGAATGTTTGCAAATTTGGCAACCCCCACCAGGGGACAACTGCAGTCCCTTGCATGGTGTAGCATGGTCTATTCCAGAAGTTAATCATATACTGTATCAGGCCATTACACAGCAGAGCTTGTTGAAAATGTTCTAGGGTACAACATGTACTTATGTGACACACACACACACACAACAACATTTTCACACACGTTTTCTTGTTCTATTCCAGGGTGAAAAAGGAGATGGTGGGATCCCTGGATTGGATGGACAAACCGGAATCCCTGTAAGTGGCACTATTCAAATTCAGCTTGATTCAGATATACTCAAGGAAGAGGAATGAAGAACTCGGCCATGTTGATCTAATTTCTCAGCCAAGCACTCCTCCTTCTCCTCCCCCTCATCATCATCATCATCATCATTGTCATCATCTTCTTTCCCTCCAGTATAACTCCAGCTGTTCCATACCAGCAGTCCTTCTGGGAAGCAGAGTTATGTTCCGTTGAGGCACATACAGTACTAAAAACCATAAACGGGTTTATGAAGGCCACCTAAAAGACATTAAGGAACTTTTAACTCAAAATAGACCTGATGTTTGAGTTGACTACACTCCAAATGTGGTCATCAATCTGCCTCAATGTTTGCCAACTCCAGGACTCGCTCTCTGCTCTGTGAAACCCTAATGCCTCGATGCGTATAGAACCGAACACTGAGACACTAAGTTGTTGAGTGATCCTCTATATGGGTCTTTGCTATAAGAAGGAACAGCTTTCCAAACACACAACCCTTAAACTATCGCCGGGGATGTCACAACACAAAGTTTAGTGGTGTAGTTAGTTGAGGTCCTCAGTAAAAAAAAAATGGTTGACAGCCCAAATTTTGCCACAGTCTAAATGCAAACTTGGGGTACTGGAGGGTTGTGAAAGTAAACAGAACTCTAGTGTGGTTATTGGGCTGTGGGTCAGAACTGGAACCATCTGTCTGAAAGGTTCTGGAACAGAGACCACCGGTAACCAACCCATGTGCACATCAGACGTCTCTGGTTAAAAACATTGCGCTAAAAATACTAGTAGACCAAGTGCTTAGGGCCCCATCGTAAGTTGGGAGTGTAATTCATGCGTAGCCCGTGTTCCATACAAGCACTGTTGAAGGTCTTAACCCACCCTGGAGCTCTGGGTCTTTCCTCTTTGATCTAGTGTAGATGTTTGAGTTCTCATTTGGGTGGCCAGTGGTTTGAAGCCCACCTGTAACAGCCACACCTGCTGTATTTACGATTTAGTATCGTATTTGTATGGATTTAGAAATAATACATCCATGATGACAGTAGTTTCTGTGGTTGCCTTGGGAACGCTCTGTAGGCTGCAGTTGGGCAATGTACAGGAAGAAAAATGTTTGGGACCAGCCATGGGCTTTAGATGTTAAAAGTAATATTGATGCTGATCACACTGTTTATACACAGAGAAGTCCATCTAACAGGATCTAGTCTCTTAACTGTGGCTAGCTCTCACCTCGATCAGGTTGAGGTCAACCTCAGATGTTCTGCCAGACCACAAACTGACCAGCAGATGGAGACAGACAACATACAAGAACACACAAACACACACAGTCGAGACTCCTCAATATATACACGTTTATGTCTTTCCCTCTGTGGAAATCCAAGCAGTGGTTGGCTGGCTGCTTACTTTACTTGGAGGCGTGAAATGATTCGAGCCAGGCTTTCTTGAACTCAGAAGAGAACGGGAGGAAGGGGAGGTCGTCCATGGCAACACGAGGACTGAAAGTCTGAATCAGAAGAAGGAGCTTCTCCAGAAGTTTTTCAAACTGTAACAGCTCTCCATCTCTGGGCAGATGTTTGTGGAAAGCTACCACACCAATTAGTAGTGATGCATAGCCCTCTCATAAACTCCCTCTGCTCTCTCTGCTTGGTCCATTACAGCTCTCAATTAAGACCTCATTTCCTGCTAAACAGGAAGTTGTCACAGGTGCTGCGAGTGAGCCAGGGTCCTGCTGGGGGCTGTCTGAGGACGTGGGGCTCATGCCAGGCATGGGGACGGGCCCTGTTACATTCATACCACCGTTTGCTATGTTCATGTTTGAATGTTTTATTTATCTTCTCGCCCTGCTGAGCATGGTGTTTCCTGTGTGTGTTGATCTTCAGGGCATTCGGGGCTTTCCTGGTGAGACTGGGCCTGGAGGACCTCCGGTATAGTATGATTATAATAACACATACAGTAGATATTATGCACTATATGTGAAACCATGCTGTAATCACATAGCTAGCTACTGGATGTCCTAGGAAGAGACTAAAGACGCCTGTGCATCATAATATTCTAAGCCAGGCCTGAGACAGGAGTTTACATTTTTGAACTGACAGAACCAATCCTGTGGGGCAGGCTGTCCACCTACAACTTCAACTTGTGCTCCTTCATAATCCAGCTGTGTGTCTAGAAGTGTGTTGTGCTTCTGTGTGTCAGGGTGTGAAGGGCTCTTCAGGACCGGAGGGCTTGGCAGGGCCTGTCGGACTGGAGGTATGTGCACTAACTCAGTGGGAGTCAGATGGCTGAGCGGTGAGGGAGTCGGGCTAGTAATCAGAAGGTTGCCGGATCGATTCCCCACCGTGCCACATGACGTTGTATCCTTGGGTAAGGCACTTCACCCTACTTGCCTCGGGGAGAATGTCCCTGTACTTACTGTAAGTCGCTCTGGATAAGAGCGTCTGCTAAATGACTAAATGTAAATGTAACTCACTCGTCTTACATTTAGTCATTCAGCAGACGCTCTTGTCCAGACTTAAGCCTAATTTATATTTATGTCGCTGACACTTTTGAAATGGTTGCCGACGAAGAAAAAAAAAGTGTCGCTCAGGCTGCTGCGTTTATACTTTGGCAAACAGTCGCCTGTGCTCAAGGTTTGCGTGACGTAAACAGAATCATTTTACCGTTACATTCATAGCTATGGTTACATTGTTAACGTTTTGTAGCCTTACAGTAAGTACAGGGACATTCCCCCCGAGGCAAGTAGGGTGAAGTGCCTTGCCCAAGGACACAACGTCATTTGGCATGGCCGGGTATCGAACCGGCTGATTAATAGCCTGATTGCTTAACCGCTCAGCCATCTGACCTCATATTGATCAGTTCCTTCCTCTACCAAAATTGTATGTTGTTCAAGTTAATTTTAATCAAAAAATTCCTGGCTTTTTTAGAAACTTGCAGACATATTGACATCTAAAGATCTTATTCTTGACCAGGGGTGTCGAGCTCCGGTCCTCGAGGGCCGCTGTCCTGCATGTTTTAGATGTTTCCCTGATCCAGCTCACCTGATTCGAATGAATGGTCGTTATAACAACCCTTTTAATTGAATCAGGTGTGTTGGAGCAGGGAAACATCTAAAACATGCAGGACAGCGGCCCTCGAGGACCGGAGTTCGACACCCCTGTTCTTGACAGTTGACTGCACTCTGTTGGATGGTTACGGTACTGCAGTGATGTTGCTATGAGAAAGTGAAAAACACTCAAACAGAAAACCACAGTGGAAAATATTGCCATGACCAACCAACAGAGGAAATGAAAGACATGTCTCCAAAAAAAGTCCAACCGTTGTTTTAACTCGTTTTGAAATTTTCCATTCAAACATAAGATTTCAGATATCCCCTTTTCTGTAATATTTCAGCAATTCCAATTTCCAACAGGTCATCATACTTGTAGTATACTATGCCACGTAATAAACATGTCCTACTAGAATACACACACTTCAGTGTCACCATAGAGACCATGATGACATGTTTATTTGTTCAGGGACCTCCTGGACCTGTCGGCCCACCTGGAGCTGATGGACAGGCGGGGGCAAAGGTAACGGGTGTGTGTGTGTGTGTGTGCATGTACATGTGTGTGTTTGCGTGTTCATGTGAGTGTGTGTGTGCATATGTGTGTGTGTGCATATGTGTGCATGTGAGTGTGTGTGTGTGTGTGTGTGTGTATGTGAGTGTGTGCATGTGAGTGTGTGTGTGGGTGTGTATGTGAGTGTGCATATGTGTGTGTGTATATGTGTGTGAGTGTGTGCATATGTGTGTGTGCATATGTGTGTGTGTGTATATGTGTGCATGTGAGTGAGTGCGTGTGCCTGTGAGTGTGTGTGTATGTGCATGTGAGTGTGTGTGTGTATGTGAGTGTGTGCATATGTTTCCATCCTTGTGTTGTCACTGATTGATGTCTTGAGGTGTGTGTTTGTTAACCGTGTCCATGTTCACATGTATGTTTCTGTGTGTGTGTGCACCCGTAGGGAACCCCAGGGGTGCAAGGATTAAACGGCCCCCCAGGAACACCTGGACCCAACGTATGTCTTTGTTGGTTGGCAGTTTTTTTGATCAGAAGAAACAGATGTTAGAAATGTGTGTTGTGCATGTGCTGCTGTAGTACTAGACTAAACTGTATACCTGAGGCTAAAAACTACAGACTTTGATATCAAATCACTCAGCACTATAAGACCATACTTACCATTATGTTTTACTGCTACACAGTTCCTGTGGTTAACCATGAGTGGAGTTGTGCTGCTGAAGATTTCACACCCTAACTGAAAGACAAATTGCAGGACGTCCTGTAGATACTCGGAAATGATTTGCATGGTGTCATGTTCCTGTCTAGAATCCTGTGGCTGAAGGGTTTTAAACAAATAGAAACACTTCAATTCACATTTTACATTCACTTGTATTCATTTAGTAAATGTTTTTATCCAAATCAATATTCAAATAGTGTATATAGTGAGTGTAGCGGATAATCAAGGTATACAAGAGCCTCGTTTTAACAGTATTAATGTTGTTAGTGCCAAGGAACAGTCTGTATTTTAGACAGTGCAAAACCAACCACACCCTCTCAACTACAATATCCCATAATAATCTGACCAATCCTTTCCCTGCTGTCATTCAACAGGGAGAGCAGGGGGAGCCTGGTATCCAAGGGTTACAGGGGGAAAAAGGACATCCTGGGTTCAAAGGGCAACAGGTAACTTAATGGACGGCTCTTATTCAACCATGTACAGCTCTTAGAATTCAACCATGTGCTAACAGTCATGTTATGACAGCAGATACGATAACTATCACTGTTTCCAGGGTGATGCTGGGGTACCTGGAGTCAAAGGAAGCAATGTAAGATACCAAACACGACAAAATAATGATGTCGTTTAACGTTGCTACAGGCAACTGGTTATCAACGAATACCTGAACTAAAGTAATGCAACAATAATGGGTTTAGTCTATAATAATGTGTTTTAGCAGATGCTTTACAACGTATTTGAGTTCCAGGACTCAAATACGGAGGAGGTAGGATGGTAGAACACCTGTGATTGTGGATGATAGAGGTGATGACCTTCCCCCTCCTGTTGTTCCAGGGTGAGAGAGGCAGCAACGGAGACCCTGGAGCTCCTGGGGTGCCTGTATGTGACCTCTGACCTTTCCACTTTGAACTCCACCCCTAATTCTGTCTTTCACCTGCATTGTTCCTGGTAGAGAGCTGTAGATTTGAAAAAAAAAAGGTGTCGATATGGTCAATGCCTTTCTTTGTGATTCTGTTTGTTTAACTGAGGAGGTTTTTACCACATGTCTTTCTGACAGGGAGCACTGGGCCTACGAGGGAGCAAAGGAGAGGTGAGCTGACGTGTGATTGGTCAATGACTTGTATTACTCTACATTCAGATCAAGTTAGTTACCATGAGCGGATGTTAGTTTGGAGAAGGTCTTTCAGGAACAGGATCAGTCTACTTCAAGATCAATACAGTGTCTCTGTTTACATGGCTGGCTGCTGTAAGTGTGACTAGCTAACTGTAATAATACAGAACCATGGCAGTTTCTGAGAAACAGTAGTACACAGCTTATTTACGTTCTCTCGGGTAGAAAGATGTGCTGTGTGTGCAAGAGTGTGTGTGCGTGTGTGTGCGTCAGTGTGTATGTGCGTGTGTGTGTGGGTGCAGTTTGTGCATGCTGACTTGACACTTAAAAAACATCAATAGATTTTTTAACTTCCTCATCCTCTTTACAAAGAAGCATGACAATGACCTTATGTTTGTCTAGGCGTGTCTGACTAACTCTGTCTTAACACAGAATGTTCCTACACAGAAATATTCCCCTCAATTGTTGTTAAAGGTCGAGTACAAAAAGATACTGAAAGGAATCAGTGCAGCCCACATCTGGGTTAAACTAAATAATCACCTGAAGAGCTTTTGTACTCAAAAACATAGTTTTAGCAGATGCAATGTGTTGATTTGAAGGCACCTGTCTCTGTTGACGTCTGATTCGTCTTCTAGAGAGGCCTAGCGGGCGATCCAGGAACCAGAGGGGCTGATGGGAAGAAAGGTGAAAATGGCCAATCGGGGGTGTCCGGCTCTCGAGGTTTCCCTGGCCAAGACGGCCTACCTGGACAACCAGGTGTGCCTGGTTACCCTGGGAAACCAGTAAGTAGGCAGGGACACAGTGCTGTTCTGAAAGACTATATCAACTGCTTCACTTCAGGTTTCTTTTTCTTGACAGGACATCTCGTTGGTCATTTCACTTTATAAGAAGACAGGCTACTTCCCTCACACTAGGCTCCTGGCCTGTAGAGGCCTCTAGTCCTCCTACAGAACAGGAAGGAACTGTGACCCAGTGACTGAGAGCTGATGCAAAGGTCTGGTTGTGACTTTTATGTGTAAACTGTGTTTCAGGGCAAGACTCCTTCTGAAGAGCAACTCATGAAGATTTGTGCCAACATGCTTCGAAGTATGTTCCACACCCTGAAACCATTTCTCCACTGTCATTACAGTGCATGTTCTCATAGACTTTTAAACCATTCAGTCGTGACTTTTTAATTGAGCAAGGTGCTGTAGTCTAACAGTATTACAGACTCATACCATGTTGGATGCTTTGGTGTCAAATACTAGCCTGGCTCTGCACTCCTACGTACTTACACTCAATTTGGATTTTGTTTCTGTACTAGGTCTGGGATTTCAGGGCATCAGTCGGTTTTCAGAAACACATTTTTTGTAGGTCCAATCAGCGAACAGAGGGAGTGGCTGAGAACGATGACGTTGATGTCGTGCACTAGTTTCAGTTGTAGTTCAGTAATGGCGGCGGAGAAAGATACGAGCAAAGCTATTCTGGGGTTGTGGCAACGCCGACAAAAATCCATAAGTTAAAGCCGGAGCAAGAACAATCCTTGCTGAGTTTTGTTGATGGTCATGATGTTTTGGCCTTCTTCCCAACGGGGTTCGGGAAAAGTTTGATTTTCCAGCTGCGGCAGCTATCTCCGTGGTGAAGGAGTTGGCTAAGGCGAACGCTAGCAATTGGTTATGGCAGATCAGAGTGGCTCTTAGCATATCCAATAGTTTTAAACTTCAACAGAGGACCCGCCTTCAAGGAAGTTAACGCTTGTCAATGGAGCGATCCCAGACCCTCTGTACAAATGAATTGTACGAGGATCTGGTTAGGACCAGGCTAGTCAAATACACCACTTCAAATTCTTTACTGTTGCACAATCTCAATATAAAGGATTGTGAAAGAGCAGAAATCTGGTAACCATGTGTGTGTTTGTGTCTTGTGCAAACTCTCCATATGCAGTTTTTACAACCACACACACACACATACACTCTGATACTGGAAACATCTGGGGTATCAACCGAGCTTTCATTTCCGTATTTCAGACACCAGAAGCAGCCGGCATGAGTAACCGACAGGACTGTTGCCTAATCTGTGTGTGTGTGTGTGTGTGTGCTGGAGATGGTACTAGATATTTACTGTGTCCTGAAGATTTCATCACTCTCCTAATCCTCAAAATAAGCCCCCAGATCCAAACTAAAACACACACTATGCTGACATGAATGATGCCATAGCAACAGTAGCTGACGATTGCAGTTTGATGTTCACAACTTCAGCAACAAAGAGCTGAAGTGATTATTTATAAACCTCTACAATACTGCGCCTGGACTGTTTTCTGTAGCTCTCCTGATAAATCATTTTTTAAATAGTTATACCAGGATTTTTATATATATATATATCAGTTTTAACTCATTTTGAAACTTTGATATTTAACTTGAAACCGATCAAAGTCACAGCACAGTAATCTAAACCGCACAGGGATTGAAATCTCAACCACCACACTGACTGTTTCTGTAGAACCTAAACCTCAGTCCCCATCACCCGCGGTTTCCTTCTGTCCAGGTGAGTTTCCCCAGCTCCTCCACATGGTGTCACCGCGGGGCTGCGGGCGCTGCGAGAGCACAGTGGGACCCCCAGGTGAGCCGGGGGCCCCAGGCTTGAAGGGCCCAAACGGGACCCCAGGGTACCCTGGAACGCCTGGGTCTCAAGGCTACACGGGGCAGCCTGGACGAAGAGGACCTCCAGGAATCAAAGGTACTGTCAGATATGTTTCTGAATTTGAATCTCTGAAATGCACAGGTTCACACAGTGGACATGGCAGGAGCTGTGTGACATCTGAAACACTCCTCTAGGTGTAGCATTCTTACCGCAGAAGTGCCTTCCTGAAGCTAATGTACTGTATGTGTGTGTGTGTGTGTGTGTGTGTGCGTGTTACTCTGTCCAGGAGACACAGGGTCGGTAGGACTGAAAGGTGCCAAAGGAGAGGGAGACATTGGGTTGCCAGGTCCTCTTGGACCAACAGGTAAAACCCCCCTTTTCTGCTGTTTCAATGCCGCCTCAAGCCTGAACACAACAAAAGATCCTAATGCTACAGTACCACCAACGCACTGACTACTGTAATCCATCGATCATCCTCCACGGTAAGAGAACCAGCATGTGAGAGCTGAGCTGTCTTCTCTCTTCCCACCGTCAGGCCTTCAGGGTCCCAGAGGGAGAGATGGGGAGGGGATCCCGGGACCTCCAGGAGAGCCAGGAAAGCCAGGAAGCCACGGTATCCCAGGAAAGAGAGGCCAAGCTGGGGACACGGGCGTGTGTGACCCCTCCTCTTGCTACCGGGCCTTTGAGATGCTGAGGGAGGAACGCTACAGCAAAGGACCCAGCTTTTAGATCTTTTGGAACTGCTGTGGACGTTGCCTGGAAACGCACCTGAAGTTCTGTCCATGTGAACGAAGTCTGGAAGGACTCTCGAAGGAACGACTGCTGACTGTGTGAGGAGATTCCATTGTCTCACCCATAATGTACGTTCTTTTTTTTTTTAACACTATTCAAAATGATTGATATCGATGGAATTCCTGTTGCGATGGAGGAAGTAGGTATCAGTATTTGTGTCCTGGCAAACTGAGATGTTGAAACAGTCAGTGGTGATTCTTCCAAAAAAGGGAGTAGGGAGTGAAATGTTGCCCAATGATAGGTCTGTCTTACGAGTCACATCTGAATGGTTTTCTTTGTACTGTGTTGCGTTGTTCAAGAGCTGTTGCTTTACATGGCCATGTGAAAGATCCAATGCATTGCACTTCTCTTGTAAAGCTACCTCTAAACTGGATTCAAAGTGTTTTTACAATGATATGATGATTTGGTATAACCTCCAGAGAGAAGTGGTTTCTTTATGACTGAGGAACTCAGGATGTTGTGAATTGTATGACACTAGCGAAGTGTTTGTTCTCATTTTTGATGGATCTGATTCATTCTTTGTTTCACCATAGACACCTTTTCAACCTTAAAACTTTTAATAAGGACATGTATTTGTTGTTTTGATGTTAGTTTATGAACTAAATATTTTTGCAGCAGTAGCGTGACCCTGTCTTGTTCCAGCATTTACAACAATAATCTTTTTTTATTCAATTTGTTCACAAATATGATCATATAGTTTATATTTGTTATGTTATTTATGTGTATTGGAAGTGTATTACTTTCCAACAGATTCAAAGCACTGCTGATTAAGCACTGTCAAATATTTCATTAATTCAATAAAGTTATTTTCTGTACTCTATATTTTGTATTTCAGTCAAAAGTAATGACACATGAAATTCATTGGCATTGCTCATACATTTAATTGACTAAAATGGATTGGAGTTGCAGTTCATTTGAACATTGAATTCAGTCAGAATGATAAGCTTCATAAGCAGTTTGCTGTTTGGACAGATTCTGACAGCCAGCCCTCTTCCCAGAAAGTCAGTTCCAGTTTGAACCTGAGTCATACCCCCCCCTAGTTCTGTCAAACTGAAACACCCGCAGCATGCAGACATCTCTTTGTCAGTCTGACTAGAGCCACAGGGAGCTGAACCATAGTCCAATAGGTGAGTCATCTGATACAGGCTGCTCTTAGGGTGGTTTGTGTATTAATTGTTATTTGTATGTCTTGCTTACGTGTTCTTGATTATATACTGCACTCACTGTATACACTATTCATGTTGCTTCAAGTAAAAGCCTCTGTTAAATGAAATGTAAAAAAATGCTGTTTGGGTAACAAGCAAAACGTTGTGAAGTCAGAAACAGCTTTGTTTTTCCACCAATTTAATAAACATCTCTTCTGGCAGGTTAATGCATGAATAGTTTAAGATGGAGAATGATGATGAGAGTTACAAGCAATTCCTTGATCTCGTCTACGAGTCGTACAATGACTCCTACAATGAGTCCTCCACCTATGTGACAGACGAGCTTGTCACCCTGTGTGAGACGGCCGACGTGAACAAGTTTGGTGCCACATTCATCCCCTTGTTCTACCACATGAACTTCCTTTTGAGCCTCCTAGGAAATGGCCTAGTGCTGTGCATCATATACAAGTACGAAAAACTCAACAGCGTCACCAACATCTTTCTCCTCAACCTGGTCTTCTCCGACATCCTGTTTGCCTGCAGCCTTCCTTTCTGGGCCACCTACCACTCAACAGAATGGATATTTGGACGGGCACTGTGCAAGATCGTGGGGAGCATGTACTGTATTGGGTTCTACAGCTCCATTCTCTTCCTCACCCTCATGACCTTTGACCGCTACCTGGCGGTGGTGCACGCCATCACGGCCGCCAAAAGCCGCAGAAAGCTGTACGCTTGCAGTCTGTCTGCAGCTGTGTGGTTGGTCAGCATCCTGGCAGGCCTTAAAGAGCTGGTGCTGTATGATGTGTGGAAACATCATTCTATGGGGTACATGTGTGATGAAACGGGTTACTCCGAGGCCGTCATGACCAAATGGAAGTTGGTTGGCTATTACCAGCAGTTTCTGGTCTTCTTTCTGCTCCCTCTGCTCATGGTGCTGTACTGCTACATTCGAATTACCGTCCGAATCATGTCTACTCGCATGAAAGAAAAGTGCCGTGCGGTCAAGCTCATCTTTGTGATCATCTTCACTTTTTTCATTTGCTGGACTCCATATAACGTTGTCATTCTGCTACGTGCTCTCCATATTTCCCGCTCCGACAACTCCAATGATTGTTCCGAAGCTCTGGACTACGCACTCTACGTGACGCGTAATGTGGCCTACCTGTATTGCTGCGTGAGCCCCGTGTTCTATACCTTCGTAGGAAAGAAGTTCCAGAGCCATTTCAGGAAACTGGTGTCCAAACGCATTCCGTGTCTGAAGAGCACGCTACTGACCAGCCAGAGCTCAAGGACCACGTCGCAGAGAAGTCCATACACCAACTGTGACTACTAGAAAACAGACCTGTCTTAGAAAAAAACGAAATAGGTTTGTAGAAAGATTGCTTTTTCCTGTTACTTGGAGTTCACATTTTGGAGACAGAATGTTGGATGAGTATTTGTGTGGGAAGTAAATCCTCGTAAAATGTCAGTAGGACTAGGCTTTATACTGCGTGAGTTTGCAAAAGCGCCTAAGGTGTAGCCCATGCAAGTGAATGTGTGGGGTATTCAGGGCCATATTGTGAGTGTGGACTGTGCCAGCTGACTTTTACAGTAGGTCTGTTTGACGATTTTATGATTGCATGATTTGTTCAGGTGACGAAGTTCTCAGAACGTACTGTTTTTGATGCGGCTTGCCTTGCTTCATTAAACATATTTAGGCTACGCATTAAAACAAAGTAAAGCATGCATTAAAATACAAGGAATTTAGTGTGTATCTCTTTGTGTATTGTGTTCTAATCACAAATAAACATTTTACAAAACACAATCACTGCTAAATATCTGACAAACCAACAAAACGGTTTAATTTTGATGAGCCATCTGCATTTTGCAGTACAATAGACTGCTGAGACAGTACATCTAGATCACTGTCAGGGTACTATGCCTAAGGTGTCATAATCATCAAGTTCTTTTCATTATGACTTTTGTGACAATAAGGTCACATGGGGCCTACGTTAATTCTGGTTTAGTAGTTTAGTGGACAATGATATGTTGTGTGTTTGTTGTTTTTAAGCAAAATCTCTGTTTGGACCACGTGGTATTTTATATTGAGCCTAAATAGCCTATTGTTATACTGTTATACATGTGTATGACACACAATGGCACACAGGCTGTGGGTTAATACATTCTGTATTTCAGGTCCAAACCTGCTGAAACGGTTTTCACACCTTTTTTTCTTTGTGGTGTTTCCCCTAAACTCTACCATTCTAAGAAACATCCACGTCTCTGCTTCCTTTGACCTTCGATATAAATAGGCTGTTATCAATTGACGAGTAGGAGGCTTTTTATAATAAACAAGAATCATAACAGACTCACTTGTGTGAATAAAGGTTAGTTGGTGGCCTTTAACAACTCCCAGGATTCCTACTCGAGAGGAGATACGAGGGATGGAGTTTAGAATTATGGATTTAGCGGAGGTATTCTCGTTGATTTGGTTGAACGTGTCAGAGCCTACTCAACGGCAAATGCGATAGGTTACTTTTAGTTAGAAATTGTATGTTTTTCAAAGCTTTTTGTAAATAACAAATAAACATTGTTCAATTCATTTCATGTTTGCAGTGTACTCAATGGTTATTGCACCGTAAAATCTAAACGTTGCGTGGGTGTGTGTTACTGTGTGAGGATGCGTGGTGCGTGCAAGGGCGGGGGCAGTGCGACTGGAGACTGAATTTCTCCTAAACGGCCTGTGATTGGTTGAAGCCTCCTGGTACCCAAGAGAAAGAATTTATCTTCTCAGCGTCGCGTACGAACCATCCGGAAAACGACCCACAAACGGGATCATGGCCCACCGGATATGTGATTTTCAACATTTGGCAAACCGAATAAGGAGAAATACCGATATGATCATTTGACGCGTCAGAGTATGATTCATACACAGGTGATCATAACTCAGGTAAAAGGCATTTGTTGTATTCATCCATCTGTGCATGACTTCAATCGGTAACTTGGTTGGACCTTGGACGGATTCGTGCTGAATAGATCTTGCATCAACTAGCGAACAAAAATGCAAGCGGCATTGCAATGTGCGACGCAGATATTGGTACGGTCTAAATGTCATAGAGACTACATACAAAGCGATTTGTTGTCCTTGTTTTTGACGGGTGTACCATCTACTCCTAATGTTATGCCACAGTATTGCGTTGATTTACGGCCTTTTGGATATATCTTAACAACGATACGATGATACAGGCCCACACAATGTTTTGAATCAACTGATATTCGGATGCTACGGGGAAGTATTGCGGAAAACTACTCTCTGGCGTGTACCAGTCAGTCCACACTGTGGACGTGTGTGTTTTCAAGAGAGAGAGAGAGAGAGAGAGAGAGAGAGAGAGAGAGAGAGAGAGAGAGAGAGAGAGAGAGAGAGAGAGAGAGGCGGGGATAGAGAGAGAGGCAGTGAGAGAGAGAGAGAGAGAGAGAGAGAGAGAGAGAGAGAGAGAGAGAGAGAGAGAAAGAGCGTGTCAGAGTGGCCATCTTGCTTATACCCATCAATCCTTCTCAGATAGTACACTTCTGTGCCTTGCATGTAGAAAGGTCATTGTAGGCAGTTGCTTATTCCTTCTCTCCACCCTATCGCAAGTCACATTACTGATCTGAAACCATTTGATTGGCCAAAGCAGCTTTCAGGGGGAAACCTTGCACCAATCATGTCATTCCAAACAATAATTATCTTAACTGAGGTGGAAAATACATTTCTGTTGTAACAGCAGAACAGTCTTCTTTCATTCCTGTCCTTTCATTCTTCCATCCTGATGTCCCTCAATCCCTCCATCATTATATCCCTCCATCCCTTTATCCCTCTCGGTAATAATCATCCATCCTTCCATGTTTTTATGCTTCCAGCCACTGATTATGTGTACTCAAGCAGCTGTAGTCCTGATTGAGAGCCTTGTGATTGGTCAGATTACTATTGATTGACCTGCGACCCTCAAAACCAGACTCTCAGAGTGCAGGTGTGGAGAGATGGAACCTACAGCTTATTGATCTACAATACTTTATAACCAACTTTAAAAAGAAGATCTCTATGTTTGTCTCTTTCTCTGTATGTCCCCCCCCCCCCCCCCCTCTCTCTCTCTCTCTCTCTCTCTCTCTCTCTCTCTCTCTCTCTCTCTCTCTCTCTCTTCTCTCTCTCTCTCTCTCTCTCTCTCTCTCTCTCTCTCTCTCTCTCTCTCTCTCTCTCTCGTGGACACACGTTAACATCTATGGTTAAGTTGTTAAATTAACCAGAAACATGAAATCAAAATCAGATTGCATTCAGTCTGTTGATATATTGCAAAACCATTTCACTGGAGTCGGTGAAGCAAGACAGCCTAAATACAAGCAATAAGCCCCAGGCTAAATGATAGAAAGATACTGCACGGCCAACCGGAGACATGTCCAGCTAGAGCTGTTGACCTATATGCACAAAGAGTAGGAAAACAGGAAGACAATACCACAAGAACTATAGCTCTGCTGTATGTCCTGGAAGTACCATGAATCTCTCAGTGGAATTGATTGTGTGCACATAACTCAGAGCAGAAAAGCATCATGGGTACATCCCATAGACACGTCAGAGTACCCTGTTTTATCACCTACTGTAGGTGCTCTGGCTTTTAGCCTGAACCTAGACAGTCTGGCCACTGTCCGGTCGGACTCTGCTCAGTAAAGCCCTGGAGGTTGATATGATTCTGTAACTCGCAAGGGGCGGGAAGAGGGGGAGGAAGAGGAGGGGGAAGGATAAGAAAAGGAGGAGGCAGTTAAGAGGAGGGAGGGAAGAGAATAGGGTGAAAGAATGAAGAGGAGGAGGAGGCGGCAGAGGTAGGTACTGAAGCGTTGAGACACCTTTCTCGGTTGGTGGTTTAAAAAATTCATTGAGCTCAGTGACTCATCTGACAGCAAAGCTGAGGAGACACTGCATGAAGAAAAAGGCACTTCTGGTGTATCTGATGCACACGTGCACACACACACACACATACACATACACACGCACATACACACGCACATACACACATACATACACTCATCCAGCAGCTGGAACCATCTTCCAACCTCCAGGACAGCTACAGAAAGGATGACCCATGTGTCCCAGGTGGTTGTCATGGTTTCGCTCATGATTGTAGACGCAGTGTATCTTTACGGCGTCTGACCGCGCAACTCGCTCCTATCCTGTACGTGTAGAAATCTTTGACACTAGGCGTGTTATCAAACTAATTTGGACTGCTCAGGTTCTCTCTCACAAAGTGATGCTTGGCTTGGTGCGGAGATGAGTCTGAGTAGGCAGGCCCACTGTATGATAATGTTATGTAACAGTGCTCTAAGATAGCCGGGATAGTTACACCGTGCAGAGGAAGAGCTGCTCTAATAGAGTCCTCTGTGAAAGGAGTTCTGGTATTGGTGACACTTGTGTTTTTAGTAGGTTTGTTGTGATTGGGATGAGTACAGCACAGTGTCATCGCACATATGGCATCTTCAAGTCCAACATGAAGGTCAACCGTCGTTTGGTTGTTCAATTGCGAACAAAATCTGGAGACTCAAAAGAAAAATTTCGGGCCAACCAACCATTCTGTTGATGTCTGTTTCATCTGCAAACAGCCTGATTGTCTGAAGACTTGGGGTCTTTTCTAACTGCCTCCACACCACTGAGTGATAGTGAACCTTCCTCTTTGAGATGTGCTGCCTGGCATTCTAGAGAAAAGAGAAGTACTCAGCTTGGTATCAGGTTGTACCAATCACAACGTCAAGAAATATCCACCCTGATAAAATGCTCAACCACAAAACTTATCAAAGTGTGGCCTCTCAAGGTTCGAAGGAATTTGATTGAGTAAGATGCTAGTGTTTGTGGTTTCAGAGAGAGATAGGCTCTAGAACGTGTAGCAGAGAGAGTGGCTGAGCTGACACATGCGGCACACAGGGCAGCTGAATAGACTTCCACACTAGTGGGGTACAGAGGAGCTCTAACAAGGCTGGGCATTGAGGCTGATCTCTGGGAGGGGGAGGCTGAGGGAGAGGGGATGGAGGAGTCCTCCCCTCTCTATTGTGTTGACCAGCTGCTTTCAAGATATAGAGGGAGTGTGTATGTGTGTGAATGACAGGCCTTGTAACGTTCTTTCTTCCCAAGGCTTTAGAATTCCCTCTTGGTCCCCTCTCTGTTCCAGAACATTCTCTAGAACCTTTTCTCTCTCCTCTCTGTTCCAGAACATGCTCTCTAGAACCTTCTCTCTTCCCTCTCTGTTCCAGAACATTCTCTATAACCTTTTCTCTCTCCTCTCTGTTCCCTAACATGCTCTCTAGAACCTTTTCTCTCTGCTCTCTGTTCCAGAACATGCTCTCTAGAACCTTCTCCCTCCCCTCTCTGTTCCAGAACATTCTCTAGAACCTTCTCTCTCCCCTCTCTGTTCCAGAGAATTCTCCAGAACCTTCTCTCTCTCCCCTCTCTGTTCGAGAACATTCTCTAGAACCTTTTCTCTCCCCTCTCTGTTCCAGAACTTGTACCAGAGCAGGTTTCTCAGCCTAGCAGCCATGGCCTCCCCATCTCGCGTCTCTCAGAACCGCCGGCGCTGCAAGGACCCAATCCGACACAGCTACAACCCCGAACAGTTCCAGAACCTCAACTTCCAGAACGGCGTTCCAGAAGACCTGGTGGCCACGCCGCGCTCCACCAGTGACACAGACCTGGTTACCTCCCACTGCCGCTCCACACTCACTGCCAGCTCCTCCCACTATGCCATCGGCCAATCCCAGGACATCACCATCTGCTGGGACATCAAGGAGGAAGTGGACGCTGGGGACTGGATTGGCATGTACCTGATAGGTGAGAGGCACACTAATGCACATTTCTGATTGGCCTGGAAGATATTGTTGATTTATTGTTTATTGTTACATTATTGGTTATGGAGAAACAACATTGGTTGATCATTTTATCATTATAAATATCTGTTTAATAATGATAAAATACTGAATGTAAACAGTATCGTAGACTATTGAGGGCCTAATTTTTGTAGTTCAAGTAATGAATTGAACTAAAAACTATTCCTTAAAATCTTAACATCTATCTATATTATAGGTTATAGATTCTATAACCTCAAACCATCTGATCTCTATAGATGAGGTGTTATCTGAGAATTTTCTGGACTACAAGAACCGTGGTGTCAACGGGTCTCACAAAGGGCAGATTGTGTGGAAGATCGAAGCCAACTCAAACTTTGTTGAACGTAAGTGGTGTTTTTCCGGAAACATTAGTTCCTGAACCTCCCACAGCTCAGTCCTGTCCACCCCTGCGCACACACACACACACAGTACAGAACAGCTTTTGAAGGGGAGACGATGACAGCAGATGGAGTATTCAGCTGTACAGCAGGACAGAGATGTGAGCACAGGCTGGAGAAGTCTTCACACCACTCACACACAGACAGGATTCTCCCTCTGCAGTTTCATATAATGTAACAAACCACTTTACACGAGATACACCATCTCACTGTGTTCACTGAACGTTAGACTGTATACTGTACGTGTGCACAAGAGAATCTTAACATGGCAGATTTCAGTATGTGTCTGTCTTGACTGAAACACACACATACTCACTCCTGTGCCCAGATCTGCAGGTCGCAAGGCCATATGTTTGGGCAGGCATTCCAAATAGAACTCTGACACTGCCAAATGAACCAGTTAATCCCACATGATAGGAGACCGAACACACTGACAACACAGGCCCTGCGGATGATTGTGGACTGATGGAGAACGATATAGACTGTAGCAATAATAACCATGACGACACTGATGATGTTGTCGATGGAAACGATGATCATAACGAGGATGAAGACAGGGACGATATTAATATTGATATCGGCGATATCGATCACGATGAAGATCGTATCGGTGATAACAAAAAGATGATACTGTGTGTGTGTCCTTTCTCCCACGCCTCAGCTGAGACCAAGGTGTGTTTTAAGTACTACCATGGAGTGAGCGGGGAGCTGAGAGCCACAACCCCCAGTGTCACTGTCAAGAACCCCTCCGCACCGGTAACTGTGTGTGTGTGTGTTTATGTGTTCATGTGTGTGTGTATGTGTTCATGTGTGTGTTTGTGCCTGTGTGCCTGTTTGTGTGTGCGTGTGTCTGTGTGTGTATGTTCTTTGTTATGAAGACATGAAGAATCCTATTTGGTACTGTTGTGATGTAAAGAAGGAGAAAGTCATGCATTCCCTTAGACCAGGGGTGTCTAACTCATTTTCACCCAGGGCCACATCACAGGCCAGCCAAAAAAAAAAAACTTGGAGTGAGATTTGGTGGGGCCACGCATTAAACACTGATGTGTATATACCAGGACCCCCCCCTCCCCTCCCCCCCCCCCCCCCCCCCGAGGTAAACTTTGAACTTCGCATTAAACACTGATGTGTATATACCAGGGCCGGCGTTTGCTATAGGCAGCCGCCTAGGGCGCCATGAAGGCGCCAAATTCCAAAGTGCGTCCACTGTGAGAGATGTAGGGGAAATGCATTGTGGGAGATGTAGTTTATGGTCCCACATAAAATGATTTGGCATTTGGCCCGCGGGCCTTGAGTTTTACACGTGTGCCTTAGTCTAACGACTCTGTCGGTTTAAGAACTGTGTGTGTCTTCCAGGTGTTCAAGCCCGCCAGTAGCGAGGAAATACCCCAGACTCAGGGGCGCAGACGCCTCATCAACTTCTCCATATCAGGTGATTAGAGCCACCATCATCAGCGTTATCGTCATCGCCATCACAGCATGCCGTTGCCATCGAAAAGGCCACCACGCAGTTTGCAGCCGGGTTGTCGTGACAACCAGGGCTTCAGGGTTCCTACAGATACGAGAGATAAGCATGTGATCCATACAACACACACACGCACACACACACACACACACACGTTGGTACTGCTGTTCTTGTGGGGATTCGGAACCACAACCGAGTTCCATCAAATTCCTGTTTTCCCTTAACCCTCACCTTAACCCTAACACTTAACCTAAACCATAGCCCATAACCCTTAAAACTATCCTTAAGTCTTAACCCTAACCTTTAATGCCATTCTAACCCTAACACCAATTCTAACTCTAAACCCCTTA
>NC_061069.1:11929218-12012060 GCF_021917145.1 Hypomesus transpacificus
CAAAGCTGCTTCCTCTAACAGCTTTAGTCATGAATGTTTCTCGAACATGTGCAGTTTCAAGGGAAGTAGAACCACTGGGGAAAATAAATGCCTGTTTCCTGTTGTAGGCTTAGCAGGCAGTATAAGCGTGTGTGTGTTTGTGTGTGTGTGTTATCTAACTGTGTGATAACAAGCTGTCCCTCCTTCTAGATGATGAAGACCTCTCCCTCAGCACAGAGTGTGCTGCTGTCCCAACAGTCCAGGCGGGGGCCCAGTCCTCGCAGGCCGGCGAGCCCGCCGAGGACACCCTCAGCCTGGGTCCCGGAGCTCCCGACCTCCCCTTGGACGAGGAGGATTGTGGAGCTTCGGGGCTACCCATGGAGGGGGTCGTGGAGGGTTTGGTCGAGGATCCAGGGCCCTTGGACCAGGCCAGAGTCAGAGCCCCAGGTGTGGGGTGCTGCGGGGCCGAGGGTATGCAGGAAGGACCACAACCCAGCCAGGTGGAGGTGAACCAAGCCCGGGGAGAGGAGAGGGGAGGTGGGGCAGGAGGAGGGAGCGCTGGGGAGACACTACCCACTGTGGAGGAGACTAGTGAGGAAGGGGGGCTTCAGACGCCCTCCACCCCACAGCCGGGCCCGGAGGAGGGGAAGACAGTCGGTGAGGACATGGGGGCCACAGGGCCCCAGGAGGGGGCAGAGAGGGCCCGGGCGGAGGGGCAGGTGGGGCCGTCGGCGCCCCATAGGGCAGCGGAGGTCGACATGGAGGTGGGAAGCGAGTCTGGAGGCCAGGTGGGGACGGGCGAGGATGAGGAGGAGGGCGGGGAAGAAGGCTGCTCCCTGCGCATTCGGACCACGCCCAGACGCAAGAACCGGCCCTGCTCGCTGCCCGTGTCCCAGCTGGAGACAGTGATCGCCTCGGCGTGCGGCGAGCCTGAGACGCCGCGCTCGCACTACATCCGCATCCACCGGCTGCTGCACAGCCTGCCCTCGGCCCAGGCCCAGCCGGAGGGCATGGAGGACGGGGAAGGAGACACAGGCGAGGCCCAGGATCCAGAAGCAGGCACCAACGGCCTACCTGATGACAATCACAGAGGTGGAACACTCTCCTTCACACTTTTACACTCACTACCTTTCAGTTGTAACGTTCGGTAATCATTGGGAATGATCAACATATACTGGAAATCAGCAGGAATTGTTGTCTTTACATGCTTCTTCAAGCCATTCTATCGATGTTTCTCCTTGGATAAAATAGTCTGTCGTAATGTTTATCTTAGACCCAGACCCGGACCCTGACCCCGACCCAGAGCTGAGCCCCAGGCAAGCAGATGGATCTGAGGAGGACGACAAGTTGTGTGAGCCCCTGAGCCCTGGGCCCAGACGGACCCTCCCTCGCAGTCTCTCCATGGAGCGTCTGTCCGACCTGGCCTCGCTGCTGGACAGCGAGGGGCGCCACCCCCAGGGGCAGGTCAGAGGTCACAGGGGGATCGAGGACGAGGAGGAAGACGAGGAGGATGAGCCCTGCTGCAGTAACTCCTGCTACGGCCGGGGCTACGTGCGAGAGCCAGGCCTGTCACTGGGCTCTGCGAGGAGGTCGGAGGGGGGCAGCGCCTTCTCCTCTCAGGAGAAGGAGGAGGAGGAGATGGAGGTGGGCGGGGCCGAGGGGAGGGAGCCTGGCGACGGGTCGCCGCAGTGGCAGGAAGCCCCTCCCACGCACGTCCAGAGCCCGCAAGGCTTCATGGGAAATGGAGAGTCGCCAGTGGCGGGGGCCAGTGGCGGGAAAGGACGTGAGTGGAGGGAGGGAGGGAGGGAGGGAGGGAGGGAGGGGAGGGAGGGAGGGAGGGAGGGAGGGAGGGGGGGAGGGGGGGAGGGGGGGAGGGGGGGGAGGGGGGGAGGGAGGGATGTATGAGTAGATTGATTGGTACATGGTTGGATGGATGGGTTTATACAATATACATTTCAATATTTAAAAGGTCCATATGTCCCAAACCTGACACTTCACCGTACAGCTGCAGCTTAGTGATGATGACCTGTTGTTGTTGTTGTCGTAGGAGATTGCCCACTACCATCCAGCCACCCTGCGGTCAGTCAGCTGCCAGCTCTGAGACCAGACCCTCACCACTACCCCACCATCGATGAACCACTGCCTCCAAGTGAGACTCACCTCTGCACCTAGAACATGCCATGAGCTGCATACTGTGGATCGACATGCAATGTGCTTCCTGTGTGTGTGTGTAGACTGGGAGGCGCGTGTGGACAGCCACGGACGCGTGTTCTACGTGGATCACATCAACAGGACGACCACTTGGCAGAGACCCACCACTGCTGCCACCCCTGACGGCATGAGGAGGTCGGGCTCTGTCCAGCAGATGGAGCAACTGAACCGCAGGTGAGTGGAGAGGGTAGGGGAGGAGGAGGAGGAGAGGAGGAGAGGGGAGGAGGAGGAGGAGGAGGAGGAGGAGGAGGAGGAGGAGGAGGAGAGGAGGAGGAGGAGAGGAGGGGAGGAGGAGAGGAGGAGAGGGGAGGAGGAGGAGAGGAGGAGGAGAGGGGAGCAGGAGAGGGGAGGAGAGGAGGGGAGGACAGGAGAGAAGGGGGGAGGAGTGGAGAGGAGAGGAGGAGGGCGGAGGGAAGGGTAAGAGAGGAGTTCAGAGGAGAGAAGAAAGGAGAGGCGGAGGGAAAGAAAGGGAGGGGAGAAATTGGTTTCAAAATGTGTTTTATCAGCTCTTATCTGTGGTTTGTTCAACTGAGAAAAGTGTCAGTGAAACTATCCTCCATGCCAGATTTGACTGTCTGATTGTGTGTGTGTACACGTGTGTGTATTTCAGGTACCAGAGCATTCAGAGGACCATGGCCACAGACAGCGGGGTGGAGGGAGAGCCAGAAGAGGAGGATGGTGGAGCAGGAGGCCAGAGTGGTGAGATAGCGGTCAACAGCAACAGCAGCAGTGAGACAGACACGCCGCCTGTGGTCGACAACGGTACTGCAGGTAGAAACACAGGAAGTCCGTGCGATGACATCTGTGTGACAGTGTGTCAGGTCAGTTCCAGCAGCACTGTATATAACTTCCGGTTTTTCTCCCCCTTCCCACTGCGGCATTATGCTGTGTGTCTGTGTGTGTTTGTATCTGGGTCTGTGTGTGTTTGTGTGTGTGCGTGTGTGCGTGTGTGTGTGTAGAGGGGAGGAGGGAGGGCTCTACCTCCCCAGTCAACAGTCAGAAGATCACTGCCCTCCTCCAGAGTCCTGCTGTCAAGTTCATCACACACCCAGAATTCTTCACCATCTTGCACGCCAACTACGTGAGTCACCGTTTAACGCACGCGCACGCACACGCACACACTCCGAGATCAACACACACAAAACCCCCCAGATGTTGAGATGTGTGACATGTCTGTGGTGTGGTGGTTTGCCAGGGAGCCTACAGGATGTTCACCAACAGCACCTGCCTGAAGCACATGATCCTCAAGGTGAGACGGGACGCCAGGAACTTTGAACGCTACCAGCACAACCGCGACCTGGTGACCTTCCTCAACCGCTTCACTGACAGCCAGCTGGAGCTGCCGCGGGGCTGGGAGATCAAGACCGACCCCCAGGGGAAGGTAGGGGGAGTCATATCACACACACACACTGTCAACACACGCACACAATGTTGTACTTATAACGCAACAAGACAGATCGCCGCGATGTCAAGTGCGGCCCGTGTTCCGTGAGTCGAGCAGTGGCCTGAACACTCAGTGTTTTCCAGAACTTCTTTGTGGACCACAACAGCCGTGCGACCACCTTCATCGACCCCCGGATCCCCCTGCAGAACGGCCGGCTGCCCAACCACCTGACCCACCGACAGCACCTGCAGAGGCTCCGCAGCTACAGCGCTGGAGAGGTCAGAAGTCAACATGCTTACTGGACCTACACACTGTACATACATACACATATGCACACATACATGTATTCATGAAAGACCACACAGTGTGTAACTGTCATCTGTGTGTAACTGTCATCTGTGTGTATCTGTTGTGTGTGTCTGTTGTGTGTGTCTGTTGTGTGTGTCTGTTGTGTGTATCTGTTGTGTGTGTCTGTTGTGTGTGTCTGTTGTGTGTATCTGGACCTGTCATGGGGTCCCCAGGCGTCGGAGGTGTCTCGTAGTCGCGGCGTGGCCTTGCTGTCCCGTCCGGGGAACAGTGTGGTGGCTGCCATACGCAGCCAGCACCAACAGGACGCCGTGCCTCAAGGTAGGTTCCACACATTGATACAAAAAAAGAAAAGTCATGGATTTCTTTCTTGCACAGTTTTGGGGGGTTTCTACGTGTTTCTAATGGCTAGTGGCTAATTCCTGGTACACCCTGATCTGTAAGGGTGATCCTGATTCTCAAGTCTCCCTCTCTCCCTCCCTCCCTCCCTCCCTCCCTCCCTCCCTCCCTCCCTCCCTCCCTCCCTCCCTCTTTTCCTCCCTCCCTCCCTCCCTCCCTCCTCCCTCCCTCAGCCTATAATGACAAGATCGTGGCCTTCCTTCGCCAGTCAGGGATCCTAGAGATCCTGACAGAACGACAGCCTGGCCTGTCCAAAAACCACTCCCTCAGGTAGGCTACATGTAGCTACCCAACCCTGGGGCTGGGATGAGTACTGTGGGCGCGTTTGATTTGTGATGTATATATAACCTGTATGTGTGCACATCAACACCAACTTGCAACCTGTGTGTGTGTGTGCATGTGCAGGGAAAAGATCCATTACATCCGGACCGAGGGAACCCAGCGCCTGGAGAAGCTGTCATGTGACGCTGATCTGGTCATCCTGCTGAGGTGGGTCTCCACACACACACACACGTACACACACACACGTATACACACACGTATACACACACACACACGTATACACACACACACACACACGTATACACACACACACACACACACGTGTCGTACTGGACAAGCTAACAGACAGGAGCAGAAGACAGGGGAGGGTGTAAAGTAGTGACTGTTGTCTTCCTGCAGCTTGTTTGAGGAGGACATCATGTCCTACATCCCTCCGTCCTTCCATCCTGGCTTCAGTTTCTCTCCTCGCTGCTCCCCTGGCTCCTCACCTCACAACTCACCAGGTGTGGATTTATACATATGTGTGCGTGTCTCTGTGTGCGTGTCTCTGTGTGGGTCTCTGTGTGCGTGTCTCTGTGTGGGTCTCTGTGTGCGTGTCTCTGTGTGTGGGTCTCTCTGTGTGCGTGTCTCTGTGTGCGTGTCTCTGTGTGCGTGTCTCTGTGTGGGTCTCTGTGTGCGTGTCTCTGTGTGCGTGTCTCTGTGTGGGTCTCTGTGTGCGTGTCTCTGTGTGTGGGTCTCTCTGTGTGGGTCTCTGTGTGTGTAAATACACACATGTGTGATGTGCTTTGTCTACCCTATATCCTCCTCAAGCATGTTGTGAGCTGTTCTGAACACCACAGACCTATTTCATTCGTCTGAATCAGTCTTCCGTAGATACCTGTCAGTTAACGGTCATGACTAACCCCTGGTGACGCTGAACGTGTCTGCTTGTCAACAGGGACTCAGAGGGCCAGGGCCCCGGCCCCTTACAGGAGAGACTTTGAAGCCAAGCTACGGAACTTCTACAGGAAGCTGGAGGCTAAGGGCTACGGCCAGGGCCCCGGCAAGATCAAGTAAGGAGACATGTCAGACCCATGTAAACACTTCCATTTAGACATTTACATTTAGTCATGTAGCAGACGCTCTTATCTAGAGCGACTTACAGTAAGTACAGGGCCATTCCTCCCGAGGCAAGTAGGGTAAAGTGCCTTGCCCAAGGACACAACGTCATTTGGCACGGCGGGGAATCGATCCGGCAACCTTCTGATTACTAGCCCAACTCCCTCACCGCTCAGCCATCTGAAACACTTCCATTTAGATTTGATTAGACTGCATGGAACACTTGAGAGAATTCTCTGGAAGATGATTTTGGTGTGTCTAGTGCGATCGCTGGCTCACGATCACCCCCTAGAGTCTTCATGTTGTATTACTTGAGTCAAACAAATTAACCTTCCTCTTCCGGGATGAAACATTTAATCACAAGTAGCTGTTTCCAGAGGGGGATTTGAGCTATGGGAGAGACAGTGTGCAGTGTGTTGAGCAAGGCCTCGTTCCTCCTGTGTGTTCCAGGCTGATTGTGAGGAGGGACCACCTGCTGGAGGGTACCTTCAACCAGGTGATGGCCTACTCCCGCAAGGAGCTGCAGAGGAACAAGCTCTACATCACCTTCATAGGAGAGGAGGGGTACGCGGGAGCGCTCAGACATGCACACACACACACCTCACATACACACCACACACATGCACACACACCCACACACCACCTACATATATACACACACACACCCTCTAACGGACACACTCGCTGCTTCATCAGTCAACGCAACAATATGGATAATTCACCTCACACACAATAAGCGCAGATCTTAATGTGGCTATACTCACTGTGAACCCCCTTCTCCATATCTCTGGTTGTCCCCCTGCCCTCAGCTTGGACTACAGCGGCCCTTCTAGAGAGTTCTTCTTCCTGCTCTCCCAGGAGCTCTTCAACCCTTACTACGGCCTGTTCGAGTACTCGGCCAACGACACCTACACTGTCCAGATCAGCCCCATGGCCGCCTTTGTAGAGAACCATCTGGAATGGTGAGATTCAGCAGATTGGATTCAAACCTGACCGCCCGCCAGGATTCAAACTGTCACGTACAGATGTGCGGAATAGAATAGTGAAGGATTAGTGAATATTAACATAGAAAGGTCAAGTGAGATATTGTAAGGTAAACTAGAGGTTGTTATTTTAATCCTACACCTACTTATCCCAACCGATACAACCTTGATTTTGTTTGACCTCTCTCTTTCTCTGTGTGTGTGTGTTGCTTCCCAGGTTTCGTTTCAGTGGTCGTATTTTGGGCCTGGCTCTGATCCACCAGTACCTTCTTGATGCCTTTTTCACACGGCCCTTCTACAAGGCTCTACTCCGACTGTGAGTCTCTACCACTGGCTTTGACCATGGCCTGCTAGCTTAGCTTAGCTGGTTAGCTAAACCCACAAGTTAGATACAGTGCCCTCCAAAAGTATTGGAACAGTGAGGCGAATTCCTTTATTTTTGCTGTAGACTGAAAACATTTGGGCTTGACATCAAATAATGAACGTGAGACCAGAGATCAACGTTTCAGCTTTTATTTCCAGGTATTTACATCAGGATCTGATGCACAACTAAGAAAATATCACATTTTGTTTGAATCCACCCATTTGTCATGTGATCAAAAGTATTGGAACAGATATACTTAAAACATATTTAAGTGAATAAGACTTAATATTTAGTTGCAAATCCTTTGCTTTCAATAACTGCAGCAAGTCTGTGACCCATTGACGTCACCAAACTTTTGCATTCTTCCTTTTTGATGCTTTCCCAGGCTTTCACTGCAGCCTCTTTCAGTTGTTGTTTGTTTTGTGGGGTTCCTCCCTTCAGTCTCCTCTTAAGCAGGTAAAATGCATGCTCTATAGGGTTTAAGACTGGAGATTGACTTGGCCAGTCTAATACCTTCCATTTCTTGCCCCTGATGAACTCCTTTGTTGTTTTGGCAGTGTGTTTTGGGTCGTTATCTTGCTGCATGATGAAGGCTCTGCCAATCAGTTTGGTTGCATTTTTCCTTAAATTGGCAGACAAAATGTTTCTGTAGACTTCCGAGTTCATTTTGCTGCTGCCATCATGTGTTACATCCTCAATGAAGATTAATGAGCCCGTCCCAGAAGAAGCCATGCAAGCCCAAGCCATGACATTACCTCCACCGTGTTTCACAGATGAGCTTGTGTGTTTGGGATCATGAGCAGTTCCTTTCTTTCTCCAAACTTTAGCCTTTCCATCACTTTGGTAAAAGTTAATCTTTGTCTCATCAGTCCATAAAACTTTGTCCCAGAATTTTTGAGGTTCATCTCTCTACTTTTTGGCAAATTCCAGCCTGGCCTTCCTATTCTTCTTGCTAATGAGTGGTTTGCATCTTCTGGTGTAGCCCTTGTACTTTTGTTCATGAAGTCTTCTGCGAACAGTAGATAGTGATACCTTCACTCCTGCCATCTGGAGGTTGTTGCTGATCTCACTAACAGTTGTTTTAGGGTCTTTCTTTACAGCTCTCACAATGTTTCTGTCATCAACTGCTGATGTTTTCCTTGGTCTACCTGTTCGACGTCTGTTACTTAGTACACCAGTAGTTTTCTTCTTCTTCAGGACATTCCAAATGGTTGTACTGGCTATGGCCAATGTTTCTGCAATGGCTCTGATTGATTTTCCATCTTCTCTAAGACTCACAATTGTTTGTTTTTCACCCAAAGACAGCGCTCTGGTTTTCATGTTGTTTTCACCTCTGAATACAGTCTGCCTAGACAAAACCTATCTTACCCAATCTGAACCTGAGTGTAGACATTCAGTGGTATTTATTGATTGAATAATGTATGTAATAGGACACACCTGGGCAACAAAACACACCTGTCAGTCACATGTTCCAATACTTTTGCTCACGTGACAAATGGGTGGGTTCGAACAAAAAGGTGATATTTTCAAATTTGTGCATCAGATCCTGATGTAAATACCTGGAAATAAAAGCTGAAACGTTGATCTCTGGTTTCACATTCATCGTTTGATGTCAAGCCCAAATGTTTTCAGTCTACAGCAAAAATAAAGGAATTGGCCTCACTGTTCCAATACTTTTGGAGGGCACTGTAGCAGAGTTGTCGTCTGTAAAGAAAAACGTCTGTGCTCACAAGCCTGATTTATGACGCACCAAACTTATAATAAAACCATTTTGGGTGACTTTACATCATCATTAATGCCAAAATACAAACAAATAGCTACTAGTCTTAAGAATGATACTGATACAGATGACTTGATGTAAGCCATCTTGTGTGTATGTGTGTGTGTGTGTGTGTGTGTGTGTGTTTGTGTGTGTAGAGCCACCGACCTGAGTGATCTAGAATACCTGGATGAGGAGTTCCACCAGAGCCTTCAGTGGATGAAGGACAATGACATTACGGACGTTCTAGAACTCACCTTCACTGTCAACGAGGAAGTGTTTGGACAGGTAGCAATATATGAACTGTTTACCACAACTTTGCAGGGGCGGTTTCAGGTACGGACCGACCGGGCAGCCGCCCGGGGCGCCACGAAGTTAGGGGCGGCATTTTCCGCCAAGAGGGGCAGCTTTTTCCACAATTTGTGTGTTTGGTAAAAGGTATTGCGGTTGTGTTCGTGCCACGTTCCGTGTACTCTGTTGGGGCGGCACAAGATTTCTTCGTCCCGGGGGGGGGGGGGGGTAAGTGAAAAACTCACCCGGGGCGCCAAATGTGCTAGGACCGCCACTGCAACTCTGTCAAATGTGTCAGACAATGATTGAGAGGCCAAACGTCGAAGCGTGACAAAATACTGTCCTGCAGAAACTGATCTGTGGATGGGGAAGTATTTTTGAGTACCAGGTTTATTGAGTCTTCAATGTGTGTGTGTGCATGCACGTGTGTGTGTGCATGCACGTGTGTGTGTGCAGGTGACGGAGCGTGAGCTGAAATCTGGAGGGGCCAATGTGACAGTGACAGAGAAGAACAAGAAGGAGTACATAGAGCGCATGGTGAAGTGGAGGGTGGAAAGAGGGGTGGTGCAGCAGACAGAGGCTCTGGTCAGGGGCTTCTATGAGGTACAGCACACACACACACACACACTCATACACGCACACACACTCTCTCACACACACACCTGTGCCTCATCTCAGGTGGTGGACTCCAGGCTGGTGTCTGTGTTTGACGCCAGAGAGCTGGAGCTGGTGATCGCTGGCACGGCAGAGATCGACCTGATAGACTGGAGGAACAACACAGAGTACAGAGGAGGTAAACCCACTGACACACACCCTCACGTCCAGGCAGACCTGGGATCAGGTCCCAGCACACCTGGCCTGGGATCAGGTCCCAGCAGACCTGGCCTGGGATCAGGTCCAAGCCCAACTGGCCTGGGATCAGGTCCCAGCAGACCTGGTCTGGGATCAGGTCCAAGCCCAACTGGCCTGGGATCAGGTCCCAGCAGACCTGGTCTGGGATCAGGTCCCAGCAGACCTGGTCTGGGATCAGGTCCCAGCAGACCTGGTCTGGGATCAGGTCCAAGCCCAACTGGCCTGGGATCAGGTCCCAGCAGACCTGGTCTGGGATCAGGTCCCAGCAGACCTGGTCTGGGATCAGGTCCAAGCCCAACTGGCCTGGGATCAGGTCCCAGCAGACCTGGTCTGGGATCAGGTCTAAATCTCAGTCAAACACTGCCAGATATGTGGAGCAATTTGCTTTGTGTCAGGTAGGTAATACTTGCATTGTTTTGGCAGCAGTCAGTTGGTTCCATAGTGAAGCTTTTCTTATTCCTGATCCTTGGGACCGCCTGCCCTGCATGTTTTAGATGTGGTAGATAGGGTCTAGGGTTCACCGTAACCCTAACCATACCAGTCCGAATGGGGGTCAGATGGCTGAGCGGTTAGGGAGTCGGGCTATTAATAAGGTTGCCAGTTTGATTCCTGGCCGTGCCAAATGACGTTGTGTCCTTGGGCAAGGCACTTCACCCTACTTGCCTCGGGGAGAAACAAGTGTCCCTGTACTTACTGTAAGTCGCTCTGGATAAGAGCGTCTGCTAAATGACTAAATGTAAATACCTTTTACCCAAACCTCTCTCCCAGGTTACCATGACGGTCACATCGTGATCAGGTGGTTCTGGGGCGCCGTGGAGCGCTTCAACAACGAGCAGAGGCTCCGCCTCCTCCAGTTCGTCACGGGGACGTCGAGCGTTCCGTACGAGGGCTTCACCGCCCTGAGGGGCAGCAACGGCCTCCGTCGCTTCTGCATCGAAAAGTGGGGGAAGATTACAGCCCTCCCCAGGTAAGACTCGCTCTCTTTCTTTCTCTCTTTCTATTCTTCTCATTAGTAGATGTATTCCTCTGGTCAATGATTGACTGACCATGCATGTTGACATGTATGGCGTGAATGGATATTTCTTGAACTGATTTGCATCTCTGCCGAACTTTTCTCCTGAAAGAGACTACGTAAATACGAATGGCAGGTGTACGTGTGTTGGACTGGGGGTAGCGTCTTCACGTGCAGGGCGGGTGTGGCCTGATGTTTGGTTTCCTGTGCGTGTTCCTTCAGGGCTCACACGTGTTTCAACCGCCTGGATCTCCCTCCCTACCCCTCCTACACCATGCTGTACGAGAAGCTGCTGATCGCTGTGGAGGAGACCAGCACCTTCGGCCTGGAATGAGCGAGGGGAGGGGATGGGAGGGGACAGACTCTGGACAGAGGACAACAGAAGTGAGTTGGAGGAGCACGGACCCCAAGGAGCCTGTTACTCCAAAACAGGAAACTCCTGAACACAGTCCAGACTCTACGAAGGGACTCCAGGGTGGAACCTTTTTATACCCAGTTCACGTTCTCATTTTGAATCAACCTGTGAACACATGTACAATCTCTAAGCCAATGGATGTAAACGTACACTTGTACAGTCCTAACCAATGGAAAAGCCAACCACCGCATGCATTAATACTTAACTCCTACACTACAGTAGGCTTTTACCTTACCTTCTTTTGATTGGATGTTGCATTAACGAACCAAGCTCTCGTTATGGCCATAGCCTATCAGCACTCAGGGCCTAGATTCTCACCTCATCACCAACCAATAGGCTAAGGTCTTGTCTCTCTCATATACACACTGGCCCCTGCAATAGTGGCCATCAGCCAGCATAATCACAACCATGTTCTCCCCTAAACATGATATTATCACCATGACCTAACATAAGAATGCCTCAAATACTTGTCACCCCACTGCGGTCAGTGAGACTCTGCCAAACTGGTTTTCCAACTGTGCCAGTGATGATTTTGCTGTTAAATACTGTGACATCATCACAGGAAGATGGTCCGCAGGTCCAGCTGTTTTCAAATTCAAAATGGCTGCTGGGGTCATGTCTAATGATAACCAAAGCCTGATATATCATTCATTAAAGACAGAAAGCGCCATATGTTACTATCACTATGTGGACGTTTGTAGTCTTCTATCATTGGAGGTTCATGGGACCTTCTCACATTGATTGATTGTTGATTCTGCGTTTTACAAATTTTTGGAAATTATTTGCAGAACTGTTGAGAAAATATGGACATTTTACATTTTACAAATACACCGTTATGAACGTTGATGTTAGTTATGCTAGAGTACACACACATTGTTACGTTTGATAGAGAAGTCACTACACAATGCATTGTATTTTACTGTAACCGTGGGTGGTAACTCATGAGTATGTTTGTCTGTTTTTCAGTTCCTTTCGTTCAGACTTTTCTTGTGACAGCCAATTAAGTTGGTACATGCTGCTCTTTCTGGTTTCAATACAAGTGGTAAATTAATATGAATGTTTCATTATCAAATGATTGTTTTTTTTAAACACAATTTGTTTTTACATGTTTGTGACCAACAGAGAACTTTTTTTTTTTAAATGTAAAGAATGGAAATACAGAAATGTACTATATAATTATCTGTGAAAACAAACGTGTATAAGAGAAAAAGGAAGGATAAAGAGAGGAAGTCCATGGCTGTAACTGTTATTGTCATCTGCCTGCATATTTCTTGCACCAACAGTATAGCCAGTTGACACTGAAAGTACTGTAGAGAGTACTTTCATTTGCCGACTATTTGAACAAGAATCCATTTTAAGACTATTTGAAATGTAACCCTATTCAATTTAAATTCCGGGACATCGTTTGAAGGAGATATCCAGTACTTAACTATTGAGTAACTTGTTGCTACGGATACTGTGACGTAGCTGATATTACATCGTCTATTTTTGGCATGAGCCGAGATTCTGGGTGTTTATAAACACAGACCTGTCAGTTCAGGTATATTGTCCCGATTTGGCGCTGTTCATTACTTTATGATAACGGAAAAGTTGACTTGTTCACAAAACTCCTGACAAAGACCAGGCAGAACATCTGAACAGAATCACAGCATACAGCTTGATTCATGTTGACCAACTGTCATTTAACCTATTCACGTGCATAGTCACAGTTAATCGTTATATATATGAATACTCATCATTGTTCATGATTTTCACCCAGATTGTCCATTATCTGATCAATGTTTATTTATTTTTTTAAGTGTTTTTTGGGGGAATGTAGTGTATAGTTTATTGTTGCTGGTAAAATGACAAAGTTCTACTGTAATATAGAATTTATATGAAATTATAAAAACGACTTTGTATTTAACCATTTATATACTATACATAATAGGATGCTGTTTTTCCAGATATGCAGTTAATGACTGAAAATCATTTTTTTTTCTTTATTTTCAAGTTTGAACAGTGTGCACTTTTGAATAAGTTACAGTTGAAATGTGTCTCATGCTATGCATATGTTGCAAAGAGATCAAGCAAATGCAATTTAAAACATCGATCAGTTTTGCCTACTTTTAAGATATACTGTACTGTACCTCTTATTTTAAATGGACGTTAAAAGTAGTTTGCACATTGTGGAGGTTGTACCAGTTCTGCTGCAGCGTCTGTCTTTGTCCTCCCTTAACTCTTCACGTCATCTCCGGAGTTTCGAGATCAGTTTTACTGACGACTTTCACCATCTGACCGGCAGACATGCAGTTTCAGACTGCAGTTTTTCTTTTCAAGGATAGTACTGTTAACAAATGTCAATAAACAATCACTTGGTAATGCACCTTGTCCGTCCCCGGTGGGTTGTGAAGTGATATGGACACATCGAAAGTCATTAGGTGGTAGTTGAACCATTATTTACAGACCCCCGTACAAAAGTTTTTTTTCATGTTTCTTTCGGTTTGTGAAAGTAAACTGAGGAATATACAGAACACAGACATTGAAAGGAATGGATTGGCCTGGTAGCTGGGACATCTGTACGTCAGTCTTCCAGGCTTCCCAAGGGTAAAACACAGCTGGTGTTCACCAGGACCTGACACCACTGTCTTCCGTCTCCACAAAGTGTGCACTTGACCATTTTAAATGTGGGACACACACACGAACAGCATTCACGCACCGTAGAGGAAGCCCTCCCCTATCAGAGGCACCTGCCTCCAGTCAAACAGGCGGACTGGAGTCAGTAAGGTCCAATAAGACGCTGATCACATGACTAGCGATCGGTGTTGAAGCCGTCCGTGTGTCCGGGTGGGTCTGAGTCTGGTTCAGGATGGGCCAGTAGGTTGATCTGCTGACCCTCTCTGACGTGGAGCATAGCCAGCCTCAGATTCCAGCTGGGAGGGACACAGACACCAACAACACATCCTTTATCAGACTGGGTCAACAGCACATCCTCTATCAGACTGGGTCAACGACACATCCTCTATCAGACCGGGTCAACGACACATCCTCTACCAGACTGGGTCAACGACACATCCTCAACCAGACTGGGTCAACGACACATCCTTTATCAGCTATGATTATTAAAATCATGGCATGTTTTCAAGAGATGCTGTAAAGCTTGTTAGTAGTTCTTATGCCCCAAACTATTACCATGTAGCAAAATCCATAATGTTAGCCAAACTATCAACAGTCCCAATTCTTACAATTAGCACTACAGAAATGCAGTTTATCGTATGCACCTTCCTGCCACAGTAAATTCCTTGTTTGTGTGAATAAAGCTTATTCAGATTCTGATCTCCACAGAAGAAGAGGAAAAAACTGTTATGAATGATTAGACATCCACCTTTTAGTATCCGTGTCCCTGACGGAGGATGTGTAGAGATAGCCACCTGTGACACCTCCTTTTACTGGGATTTTGATCTGCAAACACAACAGCAACATCCTTACATCAGTAACAAGTGCTTAGCAGTAGTTAGTAGTCATATGGTAGTTGGTTGTGGCAAAGGCAGTTAGTGTCTGACCTGTGCACTCTGGTGGTTCACTTGGTTGTGTCTGTCAGTCAGGTGGATGTTGTAGACCTTGAGGGGCGGGGCTCCCAAGCTCTCCATGGCAACAGGGTTTGCCTCCAGCTTCTTCAATGCAAGCTGGTAGTATTCTGAATCTTGAAATTCCTCTGACAGACAAAAACGATTTTGATTTAACACTCAAAACAACGTTATTTTCTACTTCTTTCCGAAGTCTTCCTATCCAACCAAAGGTAGGCATGAGAAAACTCACGCACTTTGTATCAGGTAGTACATGGTGCCGATGCATCCACCCGTAAACACTGTGGTGAAGATCGCGAGCTGTTGGAGCTGGTTGGTCGAGACCCGCATCTCCAGGTCAACTGTGAATGGCTATAGCTGGGCTGTAGGCTACCAGGAAAGGATCGCCGAGAGGATAAAGACAAATTAACATCACTCTGTAATACAGTATAATAGGTACAATTAAATTCCTCCGTCACAGAATTCACATGAAAGTCACTCAAATTTACATAGCTATTAAACACAATATCAAGAATACTGACTACTTTTCGTAGATATAACTAGTTCTGACCCCAACAGTTCTGCACGAGCGGACCGATGCTACTTTTCCTTAAGCGATATTGTGCATGTTTCTGACAGCTCAGCCAATAATATCCTTCTGTCTACGTTAGTAAACATGTCCACTGTAACACACAAAAGATAAAGAGGTACACACATCAAGTGGTTGTTTAACCTTTTCTTCAAAGTCGAATCTGAATTGAGTTCTGTACCACCCATAGGAACTCAACGTTGTGCAATGATACGTCGTTACGTGATTCGTCTTCCGCATACGTCAGACGCCAGCTCCTCGTTTTAGCCATGTGAGAGTGTTATGAAAGTTCGTGCTATTTGAATTAAGCCTGCCAGTTATATCACCATAACTAGAGCCTACTGCAAGTACACACCTACCTACGTCGTAGACTTCGTCGAGGTTGTGAAGAACAGTTGTTGAGTAAGGACAATCGTATTTCTTACTTTTTAACGTTGCACTTAGAGTTTTATTTGGCAAAAAGGTTGAGTTGAATGATCTGACTGCTAGTGTGTCAATTTTCATACGATAGTTTGGCTTCTCATAGTTAATACGTTTTTATTCTCAATGAGTTCGGAGGGAGATAAATTATGCAAAATAGATCATAAACAATAGTCCCTAGGTCATTTCTCACTGGATACTAGTTGGTTTCACAAATGATGTCGTCTAATATTTTTTAGCTTCTTTGTTGCAAAGCTTAAAGCATCTGCCAATCTTGCCGCATTCTATGTCTTGCTACTCGACCTGTTCACACTTCAAGGCTATCGCTAAAAGTAGACAGAAGAGTTAATAGCGGCAGATTTCCATATTGTCCAATATTTGCCCATATATGTCACGGACGCATTATGTCCTTGTGGGATGCATGAGGCTCGGGCCTCTTGATAGTGTTGTTGTTGGTTTTGTAACCTTCAGGTGATGCATCACAGTCATAACAGCATTCTGGTGTGGATGCATCATACTCTTGTTAGCTGTCTGGGAGTAGTCCCCCCCCCCGTCTTATCTTATCAGCCCAGTGCACTAGGCTCCACATAGAATAGGTCCATGTCATTTACTTATCTGTCTGAGACAGTTTTAGTTACTCTGCTATAGAAGTGCTCCATAAATGTGGTGAAGATGCATGAGTCTGTTTCCTCTTATTCTTCCTCCCCCATATTTTATAACGCTGCTCTCTCCCCCTCCCCATTAACCCATCTCCCTGTCATCCTCCCCCACCCCTGTTGGCCCCCTCTCTTCCCCATTGCCTCCCGTCTGCCCCTCTATCTCCCCATTGCCTTCCGTCTGCCCCTCTATCTCCCCGTTGTCCTTACCCAAGCCAGCCATGTTAGGTGCTGTAGTGATGGGCGTTGGGACAGCAGGCTTTGTGAGGATCAGGGACATGCTGGCACCTTTGCCCTCCAGTCCTGCTGAGAAGCTGAGCGTGAAGGGCTTCATATCCAGGTGGGTTGACCCCTGACCCCAGTCTGACACCACCTGACCCGGCCAACCGGAGCTCGGGCTTCTCAGAGGGTTTTAGAACATGATCTTGGGATTAAATATTCAAAGTGTTTATATATTAAGTCGTTTTTGTTGATTAATGCGAGTGTTCGATGAGCAAATCACTTAAACGTTTATAATTTACTATAGTAATAATAGTAAGGACAAATAATATGAGAATTATATTTAGCTTAAGTGTGTTGAACCAAGAAACAGTCTGTGTTTTACAGGACACAGTGTTGCGAAAGAGCCAAACCACAATTTTATGCAATTGTGCTTGAAATGAATTAGGCAACACCTATCTTGGTATGACTAAGTGTTGACTAAGTGCTGAACAAGCATTCTCACAGTCAGCATTCTACATCCAAACACATCCGTTGGACCGCACAGTTTAATCTACTACAGGCCCATAGGTCCACTGACCCACCAGTCATGGGATCCCTATGTCAATACATCACAGACAGCATGTATGTGGGAGAAGGTAGCAGTCTAGTACCATTAGATCTAAACGTAACTTTAAGCACAACATTATATGGGAGTCAGGTGGCTGAGCGGGTAGAGCATCGGGCTAGTAATCTGAAGGTTGCCAGTTTGATTCCCGGCCGGTGCACATGACGTTGTGTCCTTGGGCAAGGCACTTCACCCTACTTGCCTCGGGGAGAATGTACTTACTGTAAGTCGCTCTGGATAAGAGCGTCTGCTAAATGTAAATGTATACTAGTGCTGTCAGTTAAACTCGTTATTAACGGCGTTAACGCAAACCCAAATTAACGGCGTCAATTTTTTTATCGCGCGATTAACGCTCTTTTTGACCGAGCAAACTTTGTCGTTTTTTTCACATTCTGTTGCAACAACTACTGACGTTAGAAAAACGACAATACCACACAGGATCTAGCTAGACCGGAATCAAAACAACAGGCACGCCACACACTTGTTTGGGCTTGCGAGCCGGCTAAAGAGTAGTAGCAGAGCCCCTATACGGATTAGACATTCTCTGGTAGTAGGCTAACGTTACGTTTTGAGTTGATTGCCAGCGCCAGACACCAAAATGGATGCCAATAAGATTCTGAATGGAAAGTTTACTTTTAAAAGGTTGCCAAATGGTTCCATTGACAAGACCAAAGTGATCAGTGTGTTCTGTCGTTGTGAACTGAGCTATCATCGCAGCACGTCGTGGTGAGCTATCATCGCAGCACACAGCTGATGCGAATTCTCCGCCCGCTCGTCAAAGCCAGGCGATTGCAATGTTGTTTTCAATAAAAAAAAAAAACATTTGCACGAAATCCTAACCACTTTTCCATGTCGAGAAGAGCATTAACATTTGAAAAAAGAATGGATGAAAAAGAAATCAAGGGACATTTACAATAGATAAAAATGTGCGATTAATTGCGATTAATCGCGAGTTAACTGACATTAATGCGATTAATCGCCATTAAATATTTTAATCGTTTGACAGCTCTAATGTATACCTGTTAGGTTTCCAGTAAACAAGGCCTAATATAGTCTAGAGTCATAGAGTTTGTATGGGATCTTCTATAGAAGACCAGTCTATATGATGTTCCTTGATGTGTTTGGGGAGCTTCTTATGGGCTGTACCATGAAAGCCCGACCGCCCTGCTGACCCCGACCTCCTGTCCCCCCCAGGAGGCCTCTGGAGGAACAGCAGGGGGTGAGCCAGATCTCCCTCGAGGAGGCGCTGAGCAGAAAGGACATCCAGGTGGCCTTCGTCTGCACTGAGAACGCCTGCCATGAGGACAACATCAGGTACCAGCTCCCACACCTGTGTGTGTGTGTTAGTGTGTGCTGAACAATTGTACCAACATTTAAAACCCCTCACATGATGGACTTGGATTTGTATCTTTGGCTGAAGGCCTTCTAGTGGGCGAAGCCACTGATGTTCATGAAGAAAATAAATATCCATGGTTGCCATGTTTGTGAGAGAGTCAACTCTGGGAGGAACTGGTGTGCTGTAAGCAGTCTAAGAATGTGGGCTCGTTCAGTTTTTCCTCGAATGAAACAAATGTCTGTGATGTCATACATGAACTCCACCACCAAAGGGCAGCAGTGGAACAAACGTAACACACCTTCATCCACGTTTACATTGGAAACGGATCGTGCTTCTGTTAGTCACTTTAATATTGGTCCTGTTATTGACTTTTCTTAAGTTAAATAGGGAAATACATACATTAGACGGTAATAGACGGTAACGTGTTGTATAACGGCCTATAATGTTGCATATTGTATTGTATGTAGTTTGTCTACTACAGAGAAGTGTAGATGTGTTCCAGGATCCTGAAAAGAATCCTTCTCACTCATCCTCCCCCCCTGTCTCCTCACTTCTCTTAAACAGTCTGTGTATCTAATCTCTTTCTCTTCCAACTGTTCCTCCCTGGAGTTAGGCAACACATGTGTAATGGCTCTCATTATAACTGTAGAGAGAAAACGCACACCAACACACACGCGCACACATACACACACACACACATTGTGAGAGTGCCGGCCAGGTGAAAAATTGGGGTTTATTTTGGTCTGTTCTAATGAGTGCGTTAAGGACATGGTCATGTTTCACTGGTAGACAGCTCCAGAGGGATTATGGGTAATGGAACAGCAGGTATTGTCCCTCTTTGCTGTGCAGGAATGCTGGGAAAAAGAGTTCTGGAGAGCACGTAATGAGTTATGTGAAGGTGATGGGTCGTGATGGATGGTTTGATTAGAGAATTTCTTGGCAGACTGAAAAGCTAATAGCTTACCATTTGAGTCTCATACAGATTTAGAAAATGCTCTAAAAACAGCAAGTGAGGTCTGTGCAGGAATCATAAACCAAACTGAAATGAGCACCAGCTTTCATGTCCTTAGACCTAAGGGTATTTTAACACATTCTTTCCCCCGTTTTTCTGGCATGTTCTCTGGCTGCGTGTGACCTCCTCCGTCCTGTTCTCTGCTCTCTGTTCTCCCCCTGCCCCCCAGGGCCTTCCTGCAGGCAGGGAAGCATGTGTGTGTGGAGTACCCCATGACCATGACCCACAAAGCAGCCGTGGAACTCCAGGATCTGGCCCAGCAGAAAGGTTAGCTGGATGCATAAAACAAAGAACAAAAACACACTCTACTTGACATGCTGGGGCACGCAAGACTGTGTGACAGGGATATTGTCAGTGCTGGATACAGGTGGCATGATTTGGCAGGAGAATGCTGTTCTGTATACCTGGAGGAGGGCAGCTGAACATTAACATAGTCAGATGGCTGAGTGGTTAGGGAATCGTCTATTAATGAGAAGGTTACCAGTTAAATTCCGGCCGTGCCAAATGACGTTGTGTCCTTGGGCAAGGCACTACACCCTACTTGCCTCGGGGGGAATGTCCCTGTACTTCCTGTAAGTCTCTCTGGAAAAGAGTGTCTGCTAAATGACTAAATGTAAGCGTAAGCTGCCTTCTCCAAACACACACGAAGGAGAGGCCTTGTTTGCAGTGTTCAGCTACAGGCTTGGGTTCTAGTGTTTTTTTCCGGAATGATCTCTACATGCCGTGTGTTCTGTGGTTCCCCTCAGGAGTGGTTCTCCACGAGGAGCACATAGAGCTACTGACGGCAGATTTCAAACAGCTGAAGAAAGACATCGCAGGGAAGAAGCTGGAGGAGGGCTCCCTTCACTTCACAGGTCAGACCTCAGTGGAACCTCACAGTTCAGGTCTAGGCAAGGTTATAGGGACATGGGTTGTCAATGTATGTCTCAAATACTGTATATGTTAACACACACATACAGTTCTCCTTTCCTCCGCTTTAATGTTCTTATTCTGAAACGGGGACATACAAGTTCCCTGTCTTGGTACAGTAATGTAAGTGTGTGTGTGTGTGTGTGTGCAGGAGGTACTTTGAAGCCTGGCTTCGGCTTGCTGGCATTCAGCGGCATCGCCCGCCTCACCTGGTTGGTCGACCTGTTTGGGGAGCTGTCTGTCACCAAGGCGACTGTTGAAGAACAGACGGACAAGAATTACACAAAGATGACAGCACATCTTCTAACTTCAGACAACAGGTCTGACAGAACACACACACCACACACGCACGCAGGAATGATGCCGGCGCACGATTCGACCGTAACCTTTTTTCCTCTGTCGTTCCACGACCACAGGCCTCTGACGTGGGTGGAGGAACGTGGCCCCGGACTCCCCCGAGTCAAGAACGTCAACTTCCGCTTCGACACGTGCGAGGTGACGAAGCTGCCTGCCGCTGCCAGGGAGCCTGTGGGGATCTTCATGCAGGACATGGTGATGTTCGCTGGGAAGCTGCTGGGGCAGGTCCCCCCTGAGCAGCTGGAGGCCGAGACACGCAGGGTGCTTCACTGTCTGGAGCTGGCCGACCGCATCCACGAGCTCAGTCGGGGCTAGGGAGGACGGGGCCAGGGGACAGAGCTAGCTAAGACAGGACTAGGGCTAAGGCTGGAAGGGGTTAGGGAGAGATCCAGGCAAGACAGGAGGGGAAGGAAAAGACGATGCCAAGGCTGGGGACGGGGTTGGGTCAGGGCTAGGGATATCCAGCTTCATCCTCTCTGTCAATGTTGAGCCAGAAGAACCCTCACTAGGTTTTCTTAGCCATGTAGCTTCTCTAGCTGTGTGTTTGACAGATCCCTGCATAGAAAGGTTGAGGCCGGTAAATAAAAGGAATCCTCTGTGCAAGTACATGGCCAAATGATAACCCTTACTCCTCTTACACCACTCCTGCTTCTCATGTGCTACCTTGTAGAGAGAAAAGGGAATTTTATTTATGGTTGATTCCTTACCTGCTAACAAGCTAACATTAAGATAAAGCTGCACACAGTTTTAGTGTTATACAACATCCAGTGTATCTAAACTTGGTTTGAAAGGCATATCCTGTTACTTCACTTATTATTATTTTGGTTGTTCCTTTCTGGCATTGCTGGCAGTGAAAATCTGACATTCCCAGTTATGTTTACCTCGCACACTTTCTCTCCTTTTCTTTCGTGATAAATTCAACTGGTATTTCTGGAAGTTTCTAGTCCTGGTAGTTCTGGAAGTTATTCATTATCATGACAAAACAAAAGGGAAAAAACTTTGAAAAGAAAACATTTTTTTTGACATTCTTGAAACCATCAACTTGGTTGGTGTGGTTGAAGCACATCCTAAATACTATTCTGTTTACGCCGTCACCAACCAGTTGGCCTCTGAGAGTCTTCTCAGTACTAAAGCCAGGATTGTCACACGATAGTTGTAGAAAGGTCCCTGGCAAACACAGATCATGGACTTTTAACCCAATGTTTTCTTTTGTTACTGTTTGTAATGAACATCGAGGTGTGCTGTTTTGCATTGCTTTGCTTAAAGTGTTTAAATCAAATGTTCTGTTTACATTGATGAGGATGTGAAGAAGCCTGTTTATAGGTGATAAGTTTATAGCCTGTTTACTCTACTGTTCTGGACCTTGTGAATTAGGTTGGAATCACTTCCTTCAAATAAAATGTGCCTGAGTCCTGGCTGTGTGTTCTGTAGTCTTTGCTACGGTAGTTTCTTTTTCTTGGTAGAACATGCCAGAACGTTAGGTGATGGTTGAAGGCTCATGACAGATTGGCACAATAATTAGCCTAATACAAACCAACAAAATGCGAGTTAGTTTAATTTGTTAAAATTAAATTGCCGTTTTACATGTATTTGTATTACTATATATTACTGATGCCTTCACATCTCTGCGCTGCTGTTACACTTTCATTAAGCAGTCACACTTGTCATTGTGTTGTTATTACACTTGTCACGCTTATTACGTAATTACACCTGTTACACTGTTATTATACTGTTTTTAACTGTTACACTCAGAGTACGAATTATCCAATGATAATGGAGGGGGGTGTTAACTTTTTCTCCAGGGCGTAAAGTAATATTTCCAATTACAGGTAAGAACGATATATAAATATATCGACCCCCCAACCTGTGGTTTTTACCTCTTTTGGGGGGGTCCAAGTCTTTTGGGGGGGTCAAACAACCCGTAATTCGAACCCTGGTTACACTGTTATTACGCTTATGTTGTTACCAGCGTTACACTAAAACAGGTAGGCCTACATCTTAGTGAAAAAGTGTAGTCAGTACTTCAACTTTTACCTGTCTTTTTAAACATGAATGTCTGTAGACTACTTCTACTTGAGTGAAGGATGTGTGTTTTTTTGCCATCTCTGAGAATAATTTGTATGCGTGGGAATCCAACATAGTCATCTTTTTAATAATGAGAACCCTACGACTTTAAGAGAAACCTATGAATCAGCGATGTAATAACGATGCCGGGAAAAAACGGACACCCTCTCTAGCTGCGCAGCCTCTCGAGCGGGACGTCCCGTTGGCCATGCGTAAACACGGTGGGCCGCGCTAGACTGGTGGACTGGCCAAGATGAGAGAAGAGGATTGCGACAGTGAAATGTTCATATTAGATAGATCAAATATACGAATGGAAATGCTTTAGACGAACATAGTTTCTCGGTGGACATTTCGTAAACTATGGATTTTATGTCTGGTGTCATTCTTCTTCTTTGGTTGGTTGATGAGGTGAGTGCGCAACTGAGTTTTCCAGTGACTTCCAGTTACAAATGTAGCCAACGACATGGCGAGGGGTGATTATGTGCTTGTTGAGGTCGGTCTGCCCCACACAGTCCAGGAATGACAATGATAAACTCTACATTAAAAAATCGATGTTATACTATATCATGAATGTATGGCATATCGTCAACTCCGTTGTTGTACATTCACATAATCAGAAGTATGATTTTGAACAAAGAAAATACTAGAAAATGATGCATGCAGGCACCAGCAATGAGAGAGGGGTATATGTAGGACAATACATAAGAGGATAACCTCTGATAGCTTTGGATGTGTATCCTACAGTAAAGGAGTTGAAAGGCTAAGACAATGCATCTCATCAAATTATGAGCTCATATTTTAGCGGAACATTGCCTAACAGTTACTATACAGTTGTGGAAATGAGTTGAATAGTGTTGTGAAGATGATGAAAATGTATTTATATGTTTTGTGGTACTCTCACAGCTGCATGTGCAATTAAAGCAGACACACCCACCCAGATTCACTCAACACACACACACACACACACTTACTCACTCAACACACACACACACACACACACACACACACACACACACACACTTACTCTCACTCAACACACACACATTCCCATTTTCACTCACCCCACATCTCACGCACACACAGCCTCCTCGTCTACTGACCATTGTTGATTGTTGTCAGTGAGCGGTGTGGAGACAAGCAGCTCTTTGTGGACTTGTTTGTGTGCCTGGCGAGCTCCTAGGCTGACCAACAGAGGCGGAGCCAGGGTCAGGATCGGGTGCTGTTATTGGTCAATTCTCACGGCAAAAGGGGTTGTCATTCGTCACTCATATCAATTTTGGGACGTCTGGTCCCACATATTTCCTGTTCCTATGTCGGGCATTTGCTGACGTGTGTCACAATCGAGAAAGAAAATCTCGTCGTTTGACAGTTTCTCGTCTCTCGTTCACCGCAGTGTTCCGCCAACAAGAAGTACTGCTGGTACTTCGAAGGAGGCTACCCCATCTACTTCATGTGAGTCCAACGACTAAACATCAACAGCAGGGAAGATTCCAGCACTGCAGCATTAGAACCCCAGCAGCAAGGTTGCGTAACCACATCCCGTCTCCCCTGGGATGAGGAACAGACATAAACACCCCAGCTGAGATGATTGGGTCCTGGGAGGGCCCCTTTAACAGAAGCCTGCGCTAAAACAGTCTCGTCTTATATGGAGACGTGCTGCTGCAGCAGGAGATATTAAATATGTAGGGACTGACGTTGGAGTTGGAGAGCGGAGAGAGTGTTGCAAACACAGGACACACACGTTCACACACCACACACACACCCATACACATTCTCACACACACACAAATACACACACATTTGCACGCAGACAGAAACACACTTCGTCACAGAAGTGCATAACTGTCCATTCAGTCAGGATTGTAGCTTATTTAGGCAGGATTTTGTGTTTGCAGCTTAGTGGAGGATCTGTTTTATCTTAAATCTTTAAGCTTCAGAAAAAATGTCAACCACCGCAGCATCATCCAGACTCCCTTCAAGCTCTAGCTCAACATGTCTGCCTGGAGATGAAAAACTGGGAACACACACATTCATGTCACTTGTAAACAGGCTTTTCTGTCTTACACACACACCACACACTCTGAGACCCTGCGGAATCTGACGTGACAATGGCAAAGGCTGCCCAAAATACATTCCCCTGAAAAATAAAAATAAGCTCTGTTTTACATATCTCTTTCCTATTATTATCCACCCCTTTTCGTGAATGTGTGCGTGTGTGTGTTCATGCGTGTGTGTGTGTGAACCAGAGCTGTTTTTGAACAGAAACACAATAGCAGCAATACATCATGAGCTTTGGTGTATACAGGTGCTGTCATTCTGTCTGCAGGGGAGAGGGAGACACACCAAACACACACACAAACACACACACACACACAGACTACACATGAAAGAACTGGCAACTGAACTTGTCTGTTGGCAAGCGGCCAAAGCTTAAATTGATAAATGAACAAATAATTCAATAAATTCATTAGTGTCTTCAAACAGAAAATTCACTTGATGAAAGGCTTCTTTCAAGCCATGCTAGGGTATGATACAAACAGCATATGAGCAGAGATTCTGTGGGGAATGGGGTCTATTCATGTTTAGTTCCCAGAACATTAGTCATTTGTTAGACGACTGTCCCATCGGACCTCTCATCACACTCCCAGTCAGCCTATAACGGCAGAACCCTGTGAACCCCAATGTGGTGTGTGTCCTGTGTGTGTGTCCTGTGTGTGTCCTGTGTGTGTGTCCTGTGTGTGTGTCCTGTGTGTGTGTGCAGGAGCAGCGTTTGTTCTAATTGTATGTCTTCCTCGGTGTGTGTGTGTGTGTAGATGTCGTTCGTATGAGGACTGCTGTGGTACGAGATGTTGTGTCAGAGCTCTCTCCATCCAGAGACTGTGGTACTTCTGGTGAGGAACCTCTAAACCATCCATCCATCATCCAACCATCCATCCAACCCTCCATCCATCCATCCATCCAACCATCCATTCATCCAACCATCCATCCAACCCTCCGTCCATCCAACCCTCCATCCATCCAACCAGTCTGATGAAATTATCGCTGTCCTTCTATCTGTTTCTTTATCCCTTCATCTCTGTGCATGCCTGCATATGATCTTCCTCTGTTCAAGGTGGTCTGTTACTGGGTAACTGGGATTTAGACTGCCGTGTGCGTATGTGTGTGCACGTGTGTGCGTGTGTGTGCATATGTTTGTGTGTGCCCTCCTGTTCCAGGCTGGTGTTGATGCTGGGCGTGGTGTTCTGCTGCGGGGCTGGGTTCTTCCTGCGTAGACGGATGTACCCCTCCCCCATCCCCAACGAGCCCAACTCCTTCAACGTCCACTTCACAAGACAGCCAATCACCACCTCAGGTGAGTCACCATATTCAGGCCTCCAACCAATCAGAGCACGGATGCCTAGCAAAGGGATCTATACAGCACTCTCCATACGGTGCGAGTTGCTTTGAAAAGAAATGTTGACACGACGTCGTCTACGTCACTGTTATGAAACCGAGTTATGAAACAAGGTAATATATAGATGGTGCCTGACCTTGTGAAAGCCCCCCCCCCTCTCTCTCTCTCTGATCATCTGACCATGGTTCTCTCATGCAGGTCTGCAGCAGAACGTTCTGCAGAACTATGGGGATCCAGGAGGAGGAGTCTTGCTAAGCCCCGCCTACCCCCTGCAACCACACCCCTCCCATCTGACGGCATCCTACCCTCCTCCACCTGCCTACTGCAGCCTTCCTCCTCCGCCCTACGAACAGGTGCAGCAGGAGACACAGAAGAAATAACCCCGGGAGAGTCTCAATACTCCTCCCGAGGCCGAGTCTCAATACTCGATACGTTCTTCCTTCAGTGAGGCTAATTACTGATCTCATCCAACCAGATACAGTCAAGATGAGCCCTTAGTCCAAGTGGGCTGAAGGGATGAAGCCTTTTTTGGTTCCTTCAGATAGTGGCAAAATATGCATATTAGTCACAAAAAAGACATGACTCAATGAAGACAACTGTAGATCATTATCTATGCAATTTATGAATTAATTCAGATGTAGTTTACGGTCCTCATCTCCAACTATTTTTTCACTTTGTTCTCAACTAACCTACGACAGCCTTGTCTCACCAGCTTGTGTATGATAATAAAGTTTGACTATTTTTCACCAACATGGGTGTACAAAATCGTGTTTCTATCTGCCACTAGGTGTCAGTATGAAACCTCAATCTGACGGCCCCTAGATCCAAAGACATAGTTATGCTTTGGCAAAGATTGGCCAATACCTTTCTTTCTGAGGGAATTGTCATGTTGTGGTTTAGATGGGGTATGTACAGTGTTTGAGCAAACCCAGCCTGAACATGTGGGAGTAAGAGTAAGTAAGTATACTCAGTAAGAGTGTGTGTTTCTGTGTAAACTGGGCTCTGTAGAACATTGTTGTCTGTATACACTCCTTGTGAATGACAGATCCCTGGGAAGCTAGCCTTTAGCCTGGGGCAGAGATGACTAGGCTGCCAAATAGATAGCTACTCCACTCCATTCACAAACACTCACTCACACACACACACACACACCACACACACAACCACACACTCACAGCCCTACAGGAGCTGATGAGCATTACTCTGGACCGCATACTTGGAGAGATGAGTGTCTAGTACTTCCAACAGTCTGGTGAAGAGATGACATGCTGGTAGCACTGTTTGATTCCAGAACCTCAAACCCACCGCTTGCTTTCACAACGATGAGTCATCTGTATCAACATGATGCGGGATGAATCGATATCAATATCATTACGACAACATGCGAGGGATTTCCAATGCATACACATCCACACCAACAAATGTGTTCTTCCACCTCAAAATTCTTCACCCTGTTTTATAACAACACAGTTAAGGGAAGCTTCTGGAACACCAGAGTCAGGTGACAGCAGACTGAGGCCTTCCAAGAAGGGTTTGTATTTCCGTCCCACGACCCTGGACGTTGGCGCTGGAGTCCAGGGGACGTGATACGGATCGTGGACTACCCGTCTCATTCAGGCTCCACAGCATCCTCTTTCATGTCCTCCAAGTCTAGACAGCTATTCACTAATCTGTTGTCTACTCTTCTGCAAGCAGAAATTGGGGCCAACACATTAAGCATTGAATCATTCAAAGACCTTATAAACTGAATAAAGGGAGCAACTGAAAAGAAAGCGAGAGACGCTTAGGTCTCTGAGAGAAAGAGAACGAGGTGAGAAAAGAGGAGTTAATGAGCACCAGATATGGAGGGAGGTGTGGAGAAGCACGGTGGAGAGATCTATGGGCGGTGAGAAAGTCAGAGAGCTGACGAGCAAGGCCACGGAGGGCGCGTGTGCGAGGCGCGTGAGGACGGAGAGGTACGCAGCCGGGGTCGATCCTCCTGGCCGTGAAAGACAACGGCCGGCTTCTCAGTCAACTGTGCCGAGGCTTTCTAAAGAGAACTGCTAACGAGGCGTTCATCATTAGAGTTCTTGTGTGTATTTCTCATGAATGTGCCTTTTAACCTTCGGTCGTGCACTGTTTTGGTTTAATAACGAAAGAATGTCATGTCTTACTTCCGTATGCACTAGAGAAATGTTCTTTTCAAATGTAGGTTGCTTTAAAGGCAATGGAAGTAGGTCGGTGAATGCCAAAGTAGCCCGGGGAGGGGAGGGCGAAGAGACGTGAGGTGGTACATTCTCAAACTGCCAAGACACTCTGCGGAATGTTCCAGAGACTGTCAGTCCTCTCAGGTACAGATAAGACGACCCAAGATCAAATCACTGCATATTTCACTCGAGAAAAATCTCTTTCCACAGAACACCTTAATCACATCCACCAGGAGATTTGGAAGAGAGAAAACTGTTAAGTGGTTGTGGAAGATGGATTACGAGAGGGGAGATGGAAAAGGTGAAAAATCTTCGATAAAGTAAAACAGTGTAAAAACTATTTCCAAGTTGTCTTTTCCAATACCAACATGGGGTTCTGAAATTACACTCCGGATATTTGAGTTTCTCGTTTATATCACACTTTTCATGACATGCTAGCAAACAATATATGAAGGAATAAACATTGGCACTAGAGTTACACAGTACAGACGTCCCTTAATGCACTAAAAGGGGAATTTGACAGCCAACTAAAAAAGACACCAAAGTAAAGAAATGTGTATACATTTATTCACAAAATTCCTTACTTCACAAGATAATCATCTCTTCTCACTCCCGATATGATACTCTCTTAAACACATTACACAAGTGGATGCACATGGTCTTTACATAGGGAGAATGCACTCTTCCTAATGCTGTCTAGACAAACTTCCCAACCCTTTCTGGCCTTCTCCCTTTCATCACCAGATCCTTTAGAAGCACTCGAATCAACCCTACGTCACCCTTACCGACCCTAGACGTGAAGATCTCACGAGGGGATGGATAGACCTGAAGAAGATGGCTGCAGTCTCATCAGGCCAGCCAGAGGGCAGGATGGTTCTGTAGCCATGCTGTTTAGACCTACCCAACCTCTCCAGATCTACAGGAACATTCCAGAAGGAGGAATGGGCCAGGGTTGGGATCGGAGGACGCTCCATCCAAAAGTCACCTCGGACAGTACATCATTTAGAAATAAAACATTCTTTAAAAATAACATCAACAAATTTTGGAACACATTTTTTTTCCAGATATACGACGGTCCAACATAACCTAGAAAAGTAGGATTCCTTCCTACGGGGGAATCCCAGACAGTGACTACCTCTGACACACACAGAACAAAAATGTGCATTTCTCATATCTCGGAAGGAAACAGAATGTCAGAGTGGAAGGAAAAAAAGAAAGAAAATAATTCCTATGTACATTGAGGTAAATCAAAAGAAACACCACAGATCTGTTGAAGTCCACCTTCATGACACCTCTTCATGGACAAACACCGCATCGCCTCCACCCAGGGAGATCTTTCATGCCTTTTCAGAAGAACAACAATCCATGATATGATCAAACGTGACAGCATGTTTGCGTCTGTGGTTCCATTTATAGAACGTTCAAGCAATAGGCATTGTCAGAACACACCCATAAGGTTCTGAACGCACTGGGCTGGACATGCACTGCATGGCACGTGACCTGGTACATACGTGACCTGCCACACGCGTGCCCCAATGAGGGGGAAACACTCGACTCCCATCTCCCCCCCCCCCCCCCCTCTCGGTACAATGACATCAACGCTACAGCCAACTGAACTGCGAACCAGTGCAGCTCTGCTAATCCTTCAGGCCAAGTCCTGGAAGTGACATCACTGATGATGATGTTGGCACTAAACACCCTGAGTGACGGCCCACTCTATGGTGTGTGTGCTAACAGCTTCAGACTGCTGCACACGATGATGAAGATCACACACGCGCACACACACACACACACACATCTGGTCAAAGGTTTTTCCCACAGACACACTAAACAGACATGTCCGTTTTTTTTTTTTTTTTAACGATGGAATTGCATGTATAAAAGTATGCAGCACCTTACACTTAGCATAGTAGAAGACATCCAAAGCACAGAACAAACAGGAAGGAACAGAAACAACTTGATATAAAACACTATTTTGTAAAGATGTAAAGGGTGGGGGGAGGGGGAGAATATGCACGGTTGCTAACCCCAGCCAGACTAGCTGGTGTGTCTGAGCTAGTTGGAGTTCTAAGGCTATCTCGACCTGGATCCTGCCTCTCCACGCTAACCTGCCCACTACTCCATACAGGACCGCTTACAACCGTTTTCTCAATCTGTGATGGGTCGGAGTGTCACTGGGGCACCTGAATGATCCTAGAGGCAGCAGATAAGATGAGGTGTTGACATGTGACGACTCGGCTGGATACCGCCTGGCCCAATGCTCTCCAACCCTCTGAAGAAACGGTAACTTCCTGTGAGTGGGTTGGAGACCACTGGCAAATTTGCATTGTTTCTCCACTGAAGACGAGATGCCTCTATCTCCATCTCTCTCACCCACAAGTAATACTTCATTTGGTTTTAGTAGCAGCAATATCTATCTTCGCCTCGCTCTCAACTCGAAACAAACACGACAAACTAAACAATCCCTCGTTTTCCAGTGGCTACCATCATTTCTGAACACAGCCTGCTGGAAACCCTTCTGTTTTGAAACAAAATCTAATACTTAAGAAATGTACTTCAGTCTTAACATGGCACTCTCGCAGGTCAATTTTGGTTGCTTGAAAGATTTTTGTTTTGTAAAATAGAAACCTCGCAAAAGTAGATGGAAAGTAGATGAAAAGCCTGGATGTCTTTTTATGGCACTTTTAGACTAACACGATATCACTGTGCTGACTGTGGGATAGTTATATCGCCATTCCCATCACCATAGTTGTATCCATACTATCCATTTCTCTCAGCTTTGTCTGATATGCGGTCTGTACAGAGCGCATGCCACAGAGCCTAACCGCCATAAATCAACCACAATCACCACGTGACACACAAGGGCACTTATTGCTAAAGAGAGACGTTGCTGTGCGTTTTCAATCGCTAACGTACAGAAAAGCTAATGCTTGGTTAGCGCTCTCCGTCCTAGCCTACAAATTAAGACAGTAATAAGTAGAGAGGCCACGAGAGGACAGCGTGTGCATGTCCAGCTATCTAGTTAGCAGCAAAATAATATATAACGGTACAAGCAATAACAACATCAGTCTTTCATACATATATGTATTCAATTCAAAAGGGCTCCATGTATCTTCAGAATAAAAAATATTATGAAAAATTCCCTCAAACAAATAAAAGGCCGTATATCAAAAGCCCCAAAGCATAACTATGGATATGTATTATAAATGCTCCTTCATAATAAAAGCCTAAACATAACAATGGTTTGATACAACATCCTTCACAAGGAAAGCCTTGAATGGTTATGTACAACCTCCTTCACAATAAAAGCCTCAATCATAATATATTTTCCCTCTAGACTTTCATTGCCCAGGCAACACCAGAGTGAACCCCGAATTCAGGGTTCAGATCATCGGTTCCGTGGCAACAAAGACCTCCCCTGCATCCTTCTCCTAGCGAGCACACGAGTGTCTCTTTCCTGAGGAGTCAGGGAGATACTAAGGCTATTTCCACCAGTAGAGTATGCAATGTGCACACAGCAAAAGAGTTCAGAGCGGCAGATGAATTTGCAGCACCTCGCGCTCTTCTCTAAGAGCCCAATGAGGCGTCTGGTATTAAATATAGAGGTATACATGTAGGTCTATCAGCTTCCTGTAAGGCTGCGTATGTATGGATACATACTCCTAAACAGTATGGTGGAAAGAACATTCACCATATAGAACAACAGAGTATATACAGCAGAGGTATACATCTCTCAGCTTAGGTGTGTGAACAAAAAAGGACATACATATACGTTTGATCACACATCAATTATATACAAAATACTCATATATACAAACACACACACACACACTTATAGAAACGTATATATACATAGCAATAAAGTAAATATTGCGAAATTTGACTGCATATTTGACAAGGCTGAATGAGGTCCTGGTCTGTCTTGTTTTGACAGAAAAACTAAACACGCTATAGATCAGGCATCTGTAAAAATGAAACTATGTTCGTTACAGGATATATATATATATATATATTTTTTTTTAAAGGAATGAAAAAATGCATGAGTAGAGACCGTTTTCAGTTTGGATTAAAACCCTGTTTAAAAGATATTGCCGGTCCAAGTGTTGATGCAAATACCACTGGAGAGGTATTCTGAAAAGGGAAGAATTCCTTACCATTGGGAGGTAGGGGTGGGGTCAGATATTGGTGGGTGGGGGGAGGGGGTTAAGGACTTGGGCGTGGACCCATAGGGTTAAAAATGAAAAGCAAAAAATCCAGAAGGAATGTCTCAGAGCGAGACCCAGCCCCCATATCCCTACCAAGTTGTCCTCTCCAGTCTTGGGGACCAGGTCCTGTGGGTTAAGACCTGGCTGACCCAGGGCTTGCATGTCTGGATAGCTGCTCCTGTTAGGTGAGCAGTTGTTCTGGAGGAGGAGGAGGAGGAGGAGGGGGGAAGCTCCAGACAGAGACCACCTCCACCATCCTCCTCTCCGTCCTCTGAAGGAGGAGGGACGGGGGGGGAGAGAGAGGGGCAGGAAGTGAGGCGTGGTCTACATCTTGATGCCCTCCTGCTGGCTGAGTTGAGACAGGGACTTCTTGATGCGCAGCGCGGTGAGGCGGGCGGCGCCGTTGGCGTACCAACACTCCCTCATGATCTTGGCCATCACACGCAGAACCTGCAGACAGAGGAGGAGGCACAGGTGAGCGGGCACAGCAGCAGCGAGCACCCAGGTGGCCTGAACAGGACTGACAGGAGCGTTGTGATGGTGGGGGCACCCTGCTGGGAAGCGCTGAACGCAGGGGCCAGGGTTAGACATTCCTGCACGTCTCCGCCTCTATCTCTACATTTCTAGTCTCCAAACTGCAAACAAAGTACAATAATATAAAGCAACAACAAATCTTATCTTGAAAAAATGAAAAGAAAAGAAAGTGTTTTGATCGAAGAGCCGATCAAACTTGATGCACCATATCTCAAAGGCTATATGGGTCCAACTTTTGCTAGGTGTGTGTGTGTTAGGTGTGTGTGTGTAAGGTCTGTGTGTGTGTGTGAGTGTGTGTATCAGCGCGCGAACAACAGTTGAATCAACCCAAACAGCAAAGAAGAGACTCGCTCCACTTTCCCCTTGTTCATCCCTCTCCGTGTCTGTCCTGGACACTGCTCCCTGTGTCTCTCCTGGCTATTCATCACTCCAGCCTTTTAATTATTCAATGGCCACAATTGTGTGGAAGGAGCAGAAGAGGCAGCTTCCTGGTGATCTATCTGCAGATCCTCCAGGGCCCTGCGGCTCCGACACACACTAACCTTGGACGACATGATTGCATTAGGGCGGCTGCAGCACTGTCAATTGTCTGTAATTGAATAGCCTGCTTGCCAGCAATAAAACACACATCAATAAATAAAAAAGAAAGAGAGAGGGGGGGGGGGGAGGGTTGGTGGAGATACGGAGAGTGAGGAGGAGAGAGAGATAGAAGAGAGAGAGACTGAGGGGAGTAAATTAGTAGAGAAGAGAGACTAGAGGTGGAGTGGGAAGCAAGCTGGCAGTAAACCAGAGAGAGAGAGAGAGAGAGAGAGAGAGAGACAGAGAGACAGAGAGAGAGAGACAGAGAGAAATAGAGAGAGAGCGAGAGCGAGAAATAGAGAGAGAGAGAGAGAGAGCGAGCATGTGTGTGTGTGTATCCAAGTGTCTCAAGTCTCTCAGAACACCGCAAACGCGCACATGTGTATGAATCCTCAAGTGTGTCAGTATACCATCTCAGAACAGTGTGTGTGTGTGTGTATCCTCTCACCTCACAGCTCTGCCACCTGTTGGGGATGTTTGCTCTCAGCTTCTGGTCACACACCACCCTCCTCATCTCCTCCACCGAGGGATCTGATTGGACCAGGTCGTAGTAGGGAAGCTGGTAGTCCTCATGGATACCTGGCAAGGGGGCGGGACATCAGGTCACTCTTACTGACAGACCAATCAAAACAGGCTGGGTTAGAGGAGCGTTTGAATTTGGGATTCCTATTGGATCCCACAGGAGTGACAGGAGACCTGATGTGACCCCGCACACACGCGCACACACACACACACACATACAGTACTATCTAACTAACTGGGTACTTGGCAGTCGTCCATCCTTTATTTATCCCTGTAAAACATATACATGCATGCACCCCTCCCTCCCTCTCCCCCCCACTCCCCCCCTCCCTCCCTCCCTCTCCCCCCCCCCACCCCTCCCTCTCCCCCCCCCCCACCTCCTATGGAGCAGCGTCGTGCTATCTCCCAGAAGACCAGGCCCATGGCGTAGATGTCGGCCCTCTTGAAGGACTCAAAATGCTTCATGTTGATGGAGTCGTCCAGCACCTCTGGAGCCATGTACCTGGAGAGGAAACACACACACACACACACACACACATTAGCTCCGCTGGGCTCAGGGGTGGGGGTCGGGGGGGGGGGGGGCGGAGGGCAGAGAATGTCACAGTGGACCTGGGGGGACACGGGTGTGATGAAGGCGTGGGGAGGGGGGGCTGTCCATGTCACAGAGAAAACCTGAAGGGCACAATGCTGACTGGGGAAGGGTGTAAGACAGTGTGTGTATGTGTGTGTGTGTAGAGTGAGAGGGTGGCTATAACACTATTACTGACCCCTCCCCCCCCACCTCCTCTACATAACACAGTGGTGCTCTCTCAGATCAACATCAATACTCCCCCCACACACAGCCTCTCTCTGGCCCTCCCTGCACCCCACACACACACACGTCTGCTGCCTTGGTTCAGAAGAGGTTTATTACTTTGATTACTTGTATTATTGTTTTTATAGATTTTATGTTAAGCACCTTGAGCTGCAATTCTTGTATGAAATGTGGTATATAAATAAAATGTTCTTATTATTATCAACAGTATCTGTCGGGAGCAAATCATTTCACAAGTGTATATGTGTTTGTGTGTGTGTGTGTGTACGCGTGTGAGCGTATCCCGTGGGTACCTCTTGGTTCCTACTCTGTGATTGGGTGCGATGTCGATGGTGTCGGTGGCCGAGTCGTGGCGGACAGCCAATCCCAGGTCAGCGATGCAGCAGGTGCCATTCTTCTTCACCAGGATGTTCTTGGACTTGAGGTCTCTGTGGGCGATCGCTGGCTTACCTGGGGGGGGGGGGGGGGGGGGGGGGGAGAGGGGGGGTACAGGAAGGTGAGTCCATGTGTGTTCCTGCTATGAAGGTTTGCTTTTCTTTCAAACGCCGTACTGGTGTGAATTCGACTAACTGCGAGGCACGTGTGTGTAGGTGCGTGTGTGTAGGTGCGTGTGTGTAGGTGCGTGTGTGTAGGTGCGTGTGTGTAGGTGCGTGTGTGTAGGTGCGTGTGTGTAGGTGCGTGTGTGTAGGTGCGTGTGTGTAGGTGCGTGTGTGTCACCTTGCGTGCCGACGATCTCCATGTGCAGGTGGGCCAGGCCGCTGGCGGTGGACAAGGACAGCTTGATCATGCCCTCCACCGTCACCGTGTAGCGGTTCAGGTAGTCAAACAGAGAGCCGTGCTCGTGGTAGTCTGACACCAGCCACAACTGGGTCCAAGTGCCGTTATCTGGAGGGGGAGAGGGGGGGGGGGCAGGGGGGAGGACAGGAGAGGGGGGGGGATCATTATAAGAATGGTTGGGGTCATTTAGTCATTTATTTAACAGACGCTCTTATCCAGAGCGACTTACAATAAGTACAGGGACATTCCCCCCGAGGCAAGTAGGGTCTTGCACAACGTCATTTTGAACCAGCAACCTTCTGATTAATAGCCCGATTCCCTAACCGCTCGGCCACCTGCCTCCCCAGTAGGCGAGGAGGTAGGTGAGGAGGCAGGGAGAGAGGACACTCCCCAGTGGGTGAGGAGGCAGGGAGAACAGACACTCCCCAGTAGGTGAGGAGGCAGGTGAGGAGGCAGGGAGAGCAGACACTCCCCAGTAGGTGAGGAGGCAGGGAGAGCAGACACTCCCCAGTGGGTGAGGAGGCAGGTGAGGAGGCAGGGAGAGAGGACACTCCCCAGTGGGTGAGGAGGCAGGTGAGGAGGCAGGGAGAGCAGACACTCCCCAGTAGGTGAGGAGGCAGGTGAGGAGGCAGGGAGAGCAGACACTCCCCAGTAGGCGAGGAGGCAGGTGAGGAGGCAGGGAGAGAGGACACTCCCCAGTAGGTGAGGAGGCAGGTGAGGAGGCAGGGAGAGAGGACACTCCCCAGTAGGTGAGGAGGCAGGTGAGGAGGCAGGGAGAGAGGACACTCCCCAGTAGGTGAGGAGGCAGGGAGAGAGGACACTCCCCAGTAGGTGAGGAGGCAGGGAGAGAGGACACTCCCCAGTAGGTGAGGAGGCAGGGAGAGAGGACACTCCCCAGTAGGTGAGGAGGCAGGGAGAGAGGACACTCCCCAGTAGGTGAGGAGGCAGGGAGAGAGGACACTCCCCAGTAGGTGAGGAGGCAGGGAGAGAGGACACTCCCCAGTAGGTGAGGAGGCAGGGAGAGCAGACACTCCCCAGTAGGTGAGGAGGCAGGGAGAGAGGACACTCCCCAGTAGGTGAGGAGGCAGGGAGAGAGGACACTCCCCAGTAGGTGAGGAGGCAGGGAGAGAGGACACTCCCCAGTAGGTGAGGAGGCAGGGAGAGAGGACACTCCCCAGTAGGTGAGGAGGCAGGGAGAGAGGACACTCCCCAGTAGGTGAGGAGGCAGGTGAGGAGGCAGGGAGAGAGGACACTCCCCAGTAGGTGAGGAGGCAGGGAGAGAGGACACCAGAGGGACACCTGCACGCACGGAGGCTGCTCTCACCTTTGTTGTCGGCGGCGATGAAGCCCAGGATGTTCTCGTGACGCAGCATGACCGTCTGGTAGATCTCGGCCTCGCGGAACCAGGAGCGCTCCTCCCGCGACGAGAAGATCTTCACGGCCACCTCCTCGCCACGCCAGCGGCCCCGCCACACCTCGCCGAAGCGGCCCTTCCCGATGCTCTCCTGCAGGATGATGGTTCTGGCGATGGTCCTCTGCACCAGCAGGGGCAGGCCTGCGGGGGGCGACAGAGAGCGCAGAGGCTGATTCTACACGCCAGGATTTCGCAGGGTTTGCTGAAATCCTTGAGAAAAATCTTTATGATGATGATGATGATGGTTCCAGCCCGCCTGGTCGTCCCCTGTGTGGAAACAGGGACTAGATGTGACGGCGTGGTCACGTGAAGCGCTGGTTAACGAAGGACATGCACCCCGGTGAACTGTGGAGGACACAGGCGTGTAGGACAGCGCCGCATTCAGCTGCCCCAGACAAGAGAGAAAAGATTCCTGCCAGACGAGATATTGACCAGAGACACCAAGGAGACCCGCTACTGCTTATTCTATAATAAGTTTAATCATTTTCTTTACGACGGGTTTTCTCTGCCTTTCACACACACACACACACACACACACTCTCCGCACGGCACGGCCCTCTCCGAGCGAGCCCACCTGAGCCTGATCCGGAGGTGGTCATGTCGTAGATGAGGTCTTTGAGGGTGGAGCCGTCGGCCAGGAAGGGGTGATCCAGGGCGGGGTCCTCCTGGCTGGGCACGCGGTGGTGCAGCAGCGCCCGGCTGTGACACACATACACCACCAGCAGCAGCACCAGGCACAGCACGCACACGGGGCCCGCGATCACCGCCGCCAGCGTCACCGGGCTCAGGGGCGGGGTCTGCTCTGTCGGCACTGGGGGGGGGGGGGGGGGGGGGGGGGTAGGGGGGGGGGGGAGGAAAAACACGCATGGTATTTTGCGTGCGCTCGCATTTCACCACACGAACGTCCTTGCTAAACATGAACACACAGACCAGCAGATAAAAGATAAGATGAGTAAATAAGACCTCGTCTAAACCTGTTCGACATTCCAAACTATTTCTCAACGGTGTCTGGTCCAGATAGCCCAGCCAGCCCTCAGACAACACAGGTCTGCTGTGTTGGTCACCTGTGTGTGTGTGTGTGTGTGTGTGTGTGCATTCTTCCATCTCAACTGCCATCTCAAGCCGAGTGGAGGGGATGACATATATTCTGAAATGTCTATAACAAGAGCGAAAGATCAACAACAACAAAAGACAACAAAAATGATTCCTTCTAAAAAGGTAACGTCATTTTCCACCAGAGTCCCCTGAACGTGACCTTACTGGGGTAGTCGTCGGGGTCGGGGTCACGGTTACACATGTCCGTGTCGCAGCACACGGGGATGACCTCGCGGTTGTCCCTCTTGGAGTGGGCGCACACGAAGGGCCGCCCCTTGGGGAACAGCTCCGCCTCCGGGATGCACATGGCATTCTGGGACACCACGCGGCCCTCCAGGTGCACCAGGGAGGTGAAGCACAGGCCGTCCGTGTGACACGTGCTGTTGGAGCACCACTGGCAGTGACACTGCAGCCCTGCGGACACAGAGAGGCGGAGAGAGAGAGGTGCGTGGGGAGGGAGGGGGGGGGAGAGAGAGAGAATTAGGAATCACACACGTCTTCCAACCCTCTCAGACCTTGAGGGGACTCGTTCACACGACAGGTACATCGCGACACAGCTTCAACGTGCTACAGACACTCAGGAGGCCATGACAAACAGCATTTCTCCCTGTGCATGGCCGGAGCTGCTTAGCCTCTCCTAGCCTGGCCTGGCCTGGCTGGAGAGAACCCTGGCTAGCCCACAATGTGAACCCTGGAGCCTGAACCCTGTGTGGATGCTGCAGGGATGTTGTTCCCGGCCGATGCAAAGGACCAGGTCTTCTGGTCAGTCCTTGACCCCTGCTGGATCAGGTTCGAGCAGCCTGCTGTGTGTGTGTGTGTGTGACCAGCTCTAACCCAAGCCAGATGTGGTGTTCTACGCTGTGTGGACTAAGCTGACGCTCCTCCACGCCCCTAAACCCCCTCTAACCTCAAACAGCCTCCCAGCCCACCCACAGCCCCCATCAGAGTGTGTGCGCTGGGCTGGTCTAGACGGGCCTCTGGGCTGAAACCAGAGCAGGGGCTGAGGGGCCGTTAAAGAGGGCGGGCGGGGGGACTTCTACATTCCTTTAACACACACACACACACACAGAGAGAGAGAGAGAGATAAGGGAGAGAAAGTGAGGGTGGAGAGAAAGAGAGGTGGAGAGAAAGAGACAGAGCAGACAGAGAGAGAGACAGAGAGAGACATAAGGAGAGAAAGAGAGGTAGAGTTATGGGAATAGGGATGAACAGAGAGAGAGAGAGAGAGAGAGAGAGAGAGAGAGGAGAGAGAGAGAGAGAGAGAGAGAGAGAGAGAGACAGAGAGACAGAGAGACAGAGAGACAGAGAGAGTTGGGCCTCCTGGCTCAGGGCTGCTGTAATATTCCAGAGAGCTGACAGAGCTGAGCTGACAGGACTGGATAGCTGAGAGGCAGGCAGGGGGAAACCCTAAGCTGCCACTGAACACTGATCCACCCAGAGGTGATCACGTGACCACCAGGAAAGCACTTCTCCAGGAAGCAATGAAGGAACTGAGGAAGAAAGGAAGGCACAAATATAGGGAGGGAGCAAGGAAGTGAGGAAGTAATGAAGGGGGAGAACGAGGACAGGAAGAAACAGGGCTCATGTGTGGTGTAGCGGGGGTCCCCGGTCCAGGAGGCTCATGTAGCTCTGCCCATGTCAGAGGACTTCAGACACTCCTCCTCTGACGGCAGACCCCCCCCCCCCCTGGTTTCTGCTCTATACGGCAGGATGGCTCAAAGGGTCCTCGAGCCAAATGGGACCACTCCTGTTACTATATGACATCTGTGAAGATCCTAGAATGAGAGGAGGGACTATTAGAACTGTGACTGGGTTATGATGGCAGGCAGCTACTTAGATTAGCCCTATAATGAAGTCAGAGCTGATCCCTCTCCCTCTCTCTCTCCCGTCCACTCACTCATGGTCGACTGAGCCTGTCTTCTCAATGTCCATCCATCAACTCACACCATCTGGCGTACTCTTCCTCCCTCGACCCTCTCTCCCCTCTCCGTCGCAGGACTTTCCCAAGCCCAGCCACATCTAGCATCAAACTCCTCCCCCCCCCCACCTCTCCCCCCCGCTCCTCCTCCTCCCCCACTCCCCCCCCCCACCTCTCCCCCCCGCTCCTCCTCCCCCCCCGCTCCTCCTCCTCCCCCACTCCCCCCCCCCCACCTCTCTCCCCCGCTCCTCCTCCTCCCCCACCTCTCTCCCCCGCTCCTCCTCCTCCCCCACTCCCCCCCCCCCACCTCTCTCCCCCGCTCCTCCTCCTCCCCCACCTCTCTCCCCCACTCCTCCTCAGCTTCTCTGGACTCTAGCCATTCTCCAGCTCTGCTTTGTCCCAGCTCCCACGCCGACGACTGGAGATTTCACAACATCATCGAGCAGCCAGCCAGCCAGCACTGCTCCTCATCAGACAGGGCTGAAGTCCCAGGGGCAGAGTGGACTTTGTTCCCAGGAAACAAAGTTGTGTTCACTTTCAATGGAGGACTCTACATCACATGTCACTACCCTAAAGAAGAAGAACCATGAAAACCTTCTGGCTGTGGCAGAGAGAGGCAGAGGGCAGCCGGGGTCGACAACAAGCGATGCGACTGACCGTCAGCCTCCTGAATGGCAGTCGCAAGGATGGGAAGGCCAGAAAGGTAGAGGAAAGCCTTAACGTTTCCATTACGTGACGGTGACGGACCCAATGAAACTTAGCGGTGTTTAGCTCGCCTTGGCAATTATGTTTGCTTACATGACGTGAAAGAGGATAGATGACACTTCCACTGATGTGCTACCCCTTCTGCGCTCCACTCCACCGCAGCCCTCTCACTAAACACTCTGTCTGGGGGAGGCCAGCCCGGGGGAACAAGGATGTTAGTGTTGAGACGGCGAGAAAAAGGAGTCACGTTTCTCAAATCCAGAGGAGAGGAGGCAGGGAGAGAGGAGGCAGGGAGAGAGGCAGGGAGAGAGGAGGCAGGGAGAGAGGAGGCAGGGAGAGAGGAGGCAGGGAGAGAGGAGGCAGGGAGAGAGGAGGCAGGGAGAGAGGCTCGGAAGAGAGGAGGCAGGGAGAGAGGAGGCAGGGAGAGAGGCAGGGAGAGAGGAGGCAGGGAGAGAGGAGGCAGGGAGAGAGGTGGCAGGGAGAGAGGCTTGGGAGCTGGCAGGTTTGAGAGTGCCTGGCTGTTTATCTAATGCTTTCTTTCACCTCTCCTCCAAATCGCTGCCTCTCTACACCTCCCCCCAGTCTCTCCCTCTCTATCCCCATCCATCTCTTTCTCCCCATCCACCCAATCTCCCCCTCTTTCCCCTCATCTCCCCCCTCTCCTCCCCCTCTTAGCACGGCCGTGTCACAGGGCCCCTGGAGAGCCCGCCCATGGCACACACAGCCCCCCCCACCACCCCTGACCTGGGACACGGAGCTGACGGACCATGCTGATGAGGTTTCTCACACACACACAGAGCATGAAGTCCATCTCCCATCCATTGTTGTATTCCTCACATTAAATCAGAGCTCTGCTGCTCCCTTCCCCCACCCACGTTTCAATGCACTTCCAGCTCTATGCAGTGTGTGTGTGTGTGTGTGTGTGTGTGTGTGTGTGTGTGTGTGTGTGTGATCACTACACATTGTCACTGCCATAGGTCACAACCTGGCCCTGCTGCTCTATAGCACTGACTGCAGCAGCTCCTTTGTCCTTGACCGGTATTGGGCTTTGTGTGTTTGTGTGTGTGTGTGTGTGTGTGTGTGCAGATGTCCAGCATGTTGACCTCTTGTGTCCTGACTTTTAGTCCCTCTCTACTCGTGTCCTTGGAGCCCACAGCCAAACAACCATCAGACACACATGCACACTTCATGAAATGAAAACAGTGAAGCATACAGAGAAAGACAGGCAGCACAGGCAGCAGTATACAGTGGAACGTGCTGAAGGATTCACAGAAGTGTTGGCTTAATTGGTTTCAAGTATCCAAACTGTTCTCAGTGAGCAGCAGAGAACATTCAAACAACTGCAAACTAATTATCTTTCTCAGGGAACGTGTCGCTGTCTATCCTCTCGCTTTCTCTCTCCACATTTGCTTTGTTCCTTTTTTCTCTTTCAATGACAGACACGCCAAGAAACCAAAATGCCAGACATCATTTCTTGTCAGACACAGAGAGAGAGAGTGAGAGAGACATCACTGAGCCAGTATGTAGCCGAGTCTTCACTCCTAACCAAACCAAGGACACCACAGTCCTTATGATGACAAGGAGGAATCATCCTGCGAGTCTGGGACAGTCGTGTAATGTCTAGGTTAACACCGTGACCAGACTATAGCACATTCCTGAACACGGTATGAACTGAAAAATACTTTTTCAATTAAAGTTACTCGAAGGCAAACAAATTCCGTCTAGTTCGAGCCTGCGGCCCACTTCAAAACAGGAGGCTTAAGGACAGTTGACAACAAAGCTAAACCGCAACAGCGAGTTCTAACCCAAACACGATCCTTGTCCTCCCTCCAGTCATGAATTCCAGGAGGAGGCAACACTGGCTAGTCTTTCACTTCCTCTCCAAACCGCCGTCTGAGTGCTTAGTCTGGGACTGGGAACATTCTCTACTCCCTGCTCACACTGTCACGTACGTCCACCTAGCCTCTTCGCTAGCACACTACAGTACGCAAGAGCTCTGACTTTCCACCCCACTGCTCCTATTATACAAGAGCTCACTTGAAGGATTGTCAGAAAAAGACTTCACAGTGGTGGGCTTTAGAGAGGACAAGAACCCTAACGAATTAAAAAGACAAAATGAACAAACTTGGGTAGCGTGGCCTTACGTTAAGAGATGAAATCATACACAAGAAACATTCTAGAAGATGCGAGGGATCTAGTTCTTCTCTGACATATCGTTTCTCCAGGAAAGGGAGCAAGGAAGGAAGGATGGAAGGGAGGAAAGGAAGGGGGAATAGGTTTGAGAAGTCAAGCAGGTTTCAGGTTTCTCCTCATGTGGCTTGATGTTTGTTTGTTTTCTGTTTCGTCTGAGAAAGATCTCCCCTCAGAACCAACTAGGAAAAGTGAAGCTCAGTCGATTCTGCCCACTTATACTCTGGTATCAAGCAGGGAGATGGTGGGTGGTACTGTTGAACAGTAGCAGACTGGATTTCAATTACATTTGTCAGATTAACTGCTTAAAGTTGTTTGGTCAGCAGGCTGCCAGGCTACCCACAAGCACTCATGAATAAGATATAAGTAATAAACACCATTAAATATTCAACTGTCCTAGACTGTGTCTACATACCCAGGTGAGAATTGCCAACCTGTTAAGAATCACAGTATTAACTATTGAGGAAAAACTACTGAGAAAACCTGTTTGGCTGCTCCCTAAATATGACAGATTTTATATACCATACATTGTAAGTTAATTGTAAATCAAACTGACACAAACACTTGCTCTCTTACACACACAAATACCGCGTCTGCACAAACACATCTCTTTCGCTATCACACTCCTCTATCTGCCTGTCTTTGTCTCTAAAACACAGCCCCATTCTGTCAGTAAGACAGGTTTCTCCTGAGCAGTTTGGATGGAAAGCCACTAAACGGCTGTCCAACGGCACGAGGAGAATCACATCTCTCTAACAGGCTCGTGGAGGTAGTCTAATAACTAATTTGTCTGTAATACGGTGTTTTTTTGGACAGCGGTGCAGCGATTTCTCGTTGTTACTTCGTGAGAGTATCACTCGCGTTACAGCAACAACACTCCAAACCAATCGCTTGTCCGGGACGGAAAGAAACGACTGGAAATGAAACGATCTGGATCAGAAAACTGCATCTCTCGTGGTGCTTTTGCCCTCTACCTCTAGTACACAATCACTACGTCATTATAATGCAATTTCCTTTATGGTCCCATGGGGTTTGTGGGGGAGAATTCACACGAGATGAGGGTGGAGATGAGCCGTTTTCAGCTGGGCCTATCAGCGCGTGGACTGATGGGGTACATCACCGCACACGCGCCCAGATGGGCTGCCTGCTCGCTTTGTGTGAAGAAGCGTGCACGATGATGAATGGGATTGTTTGACAGCATCGTGAATCGATTTCATTGAAACACTGTGGTTAATATCACGATGGCACTATGTCCTAATCAACACCATATCCATTTAATTTGTATGGTCAAACAAATCGGTAAATGCTGCGACGTGGTGTTGGCTATAGCAACCTTAAATATCTCGTATCAAGTGTGACCCGCAGATTTGATAAATGCAACACCTTGAATTAAATATCTGAATCGACAGACGTAGCACATTTCTAGTTTCACCAAGTCTTTATTACCCATACTTACACGTTCGACGATGAGCGCAATGTGCAACAATGTAACCTAACGATCTCAATATGTAGCTTAGATATTGCCTATATTCAATTGCCTCATTTGATGAGCGACTGCAGTTAACATCAGAACACCGAATTGAATGTTATATTAAAGATACGTTAGCAGTCTCTGTCTATACGCGTGTTCTGATTACATTTATTTTTACTACAGCAGACACACGTTGAGCTAAAACAAAAAGGCGGCCAATTAGCAACATAAGAAATACCAGAGCATTGTAGTAACTTTTACCACGGCAACAACAAGACATTGTTTTGTGGATATCCGAACATGAGCGGTTTCGTCCCACAGAAAGAGGGAGACTCAAAGCTCCCCAAAGCTTGGACCTAGTAACGTGCTGGAATTGTGACTTTTTGTCTCCCATTCTCTTAAAAGCAATAGTCAGGCTGTTCGCTGGACAATAAACATTCTTGACAACCCCCCGGTTCCCCCTGACCCGCGCCATCTTTGGAAACAGTATTCTTGAAAACAAGATGCAAGAGTGTGAACATAAAACTTCCAGATAGCAAGTCTTGTTTGAACAAAAACGTTAAAAGGTAGTGTCTCGGTTACTTACCAGTAGATATGTGGATATACGGTCCAATCAACAGGACTAAACATATTAGATTACAGCGCATTGTAACTATTGTCGCTCGGAATTTACTCAACTCAACAGTGGTCAGTCTGTATTTTCTGACACTCCACTTTCGCAGTTCTTGCTCCGAGGAAAAAAAACGTCTGATTGGCTAACAACGCGAATACACCCCGCCCATGTTGAACATGCCTACGCCCATGCCCCCTTTCCTTTCCCCCATCCATTCTCTCCTCCAGAAGATGCAACTTTTAATGGGTGTGTACTTTACTGGCCAATGTGCAACTGTCCAAACAGGCACAACACAAAGGGCACATAGCTTTATCATGTCTGTATAATTTTTTCATTGCTGTGTTCATAAGCAAGCCATCACTATTAATATACGTCTCGTAGTCCCATGTACTTGGAGAGCTGCTTTGAATATTAATCTGTAAATATCACCGCTACTCGTCTTGTGTAGCAAATTACATGCGACTGAGGAAGCTTTCTCAGTGACGTATCAAATATCACAGTTTCGTTACCAAAAGCGCGCCCTTTTGGTCTAATGATAAATGCTCGAGCATGGGGACCCGGAGGAGCCCTGAGAGACGCCAGGAGGTGTTTGGGTGATGGAGGAAGGCTCCAGTCCCCGCTGGTGGTGACAGTTAGTCAGTGTTTGGGACAGGTGTGTGAAGGTGGCACGGTGACAGAAGGGAGCGTTGAAGTGGAGGGATACACCTACGTGTGAACACACACACGTTTAGAGACTCAAAAATACAGACAAGCGTGCATGTGCGCACACACATTCTGTGCCTGTAATGACATGGACTGCGGAGAGGGCAGATGGTACTAAACACAGGATTCTGGAATGACCTGGAGAGACAGCAGGTGTCGATCCCATTTACACCCCGAGAGAGGGCCTTAATTATGTACAACACACACACACATACACACACACACACACACACACCACTGCTTAATGATAATTCAGCATCCAACTGGCAGCAACCATTAGGCCTACAGGTTAAAAGTATCTGCTAGCGATAAGAGTGGAACCTGGAACACAACATATACGATCGGTTGATCGCGCTTCACTTCTTTGTGAAGTTCTGCCATCTAGTGTTCGTTTTGTGTCATTACAATTAGAGAGCTCACTGCAGATTTGTTTCACTCATTTAGTCACTTTCATGTTTTGAAGAAAAAAAAATGGTCTGAATCACGTTTAAAAAAACCAAACAAGACATTTATTCACTGAGCACACAGTACATAGTTCTTCACTATAAATCAGTGTCAAGCATACTTTCAATCCAATTAAAAAAGGTCGCCATACAAGAAAACTACCATCACTTCTGTGAGATTAAAAGAAAAGTATTTCAGAAAACGAATGTGTTTTACAGCGCATACATCCAAGTTTAATCATTGATTGTTTAGAGTACATTTCTATGTAAGTCTAAGTCAATTGTGTCACTCATACTAGAAGTGAGATCATGAAGGGTGGAAAGCAAGTTGAACAGCAGAATTTCACATCATTTGAATGGTGAACCTATGTGTTCCTAGATTTAAGATCATGTGCTGTTATAAAAAAACATAAACACAGAATGCAACTTAAATACTAACACATACACCTTTCCAGGTTTGCAGGAGGTTAAGCTTTTAGAAATACTGTGCTGTTTCTACTGACTCACCAACAGGACTTTTCACCTGGTCAGCTAACATGAATTCATCCTTCCTTTTTTTTAGAAGCAGATATAATGTGTACCCTCTCTTTAACACTATTTTACCAGAAAACATTTCAAAGGGTACATTTTCACTCAAGACTTTTACAATCAGTGCGTGGGCAGTGTTCAACCTTGTACTCTCCAATAGCATGACTTCATCACTTCCTGGTGGAAACCTAGGACCTAATCCGATTGGATCAAGCGAGTTCTTTTCTGCACAGCTGTCGCCAATCCAGTGACAGCATCAGTGCCTTCCCTCAGGAGGGAAGCATTATGAAAGAACCCAACAAACGACAGCCTGTTTCTGAGCGACGTCCCCCACTCCTGCAGTCCGCTCCACCACCTAGTGACCGAGGAGATGGGAGTCGTGTCACCCTAGAGCGTGTCGCTCAGACCAATCGGATCATCACACGAGCATGGCTCTCCGAACCACCTCCACTACGCTGATTAATACATCAGTGCCTTTCACTACGGTTACAGCATGTCTCACTGTGGCTAGTACAGGCTAGGTCATGATGTCGTGTGTCACCTCTGAAACAGTAAACCATCAAGGTTGACAGCAGTGACACCTATATCCACTACTACACTAGGCACTTGTACATAAGAGCAGGTTGAGTCCGTCACAGTGAACAACTACAGCAATAAACAACGAATAAACAACATCTCAAAGCTCTAGTAGGGAAAAAAGGAAGGGTGTTAGTGGACTGCTAGTTAACGAAAGGCTCTTTGGCTTCCCATTGGTTATCTGAAAACACTGAGACGGACGCTGTGATGGAGGCTGACGTCAGGAATGTACATATATTTACATCTATCTTCAGAAGGACAGTGAGCACGAAGACCCAGTGCAATGTAGTGACTGTGTGTTGACAGAGTTTTGGCTATGGCTGCAAGAGGAGGGGACGTTAGAGCGGGAAAGTATTTTGGAGTGAGTGAGTGAGTGAGTGAGAGGGTGAGAAGTGTTAGTATGTGCGGAGCTGCCCTGGGTTAATGGGACATGGTGGTAATACTGCCAGGAGTGTGTGAGAGGGTACACCTCTTGCGTGGTCCACCACACGGTAGAGCGGTTAACTCTACGAAGTTTGCGTTTACGCATGTGTCTACGCTCCTGTGAGTGTTTTCTTTCTGTGTGTGTGTGTGTGTGTATGTTTCAGGGTGTGTGTTACTGTCTGGGTGTGTTTTCGTGTGCTCCTGTGAGTGTGCTTCTGTGTGTGTCTGTGTGTGTGTGTGTGTGCTCCTGTGAGTGTGCTTCTGTGTGTGTCTGTGTGTGTGTGTGTGTGCTCCTGTGAGTGTGCTTCTGTGTGTGTCTGTGTGTGTGTGTGTGTGCTCCTGTGAGTGTGCTTCTGTGTGTGTCTGTGTGTGTCTGTGTGTGTGCTCCTGTGAGTGTGCTTCTGTGTGTGTCTGTGTGTGTGTGTGTGTGCTCCTGTGAGTGTGCTTCTGTGTGTGTCTGTGTGTGTGTAAGTTCCCCGTGTGTGTCGTTCTGTGTGTGTGTGTTAGTTTCTCTTGTGGTGGTCTACGTAGCTGTTCTCTATGCACAGCACTATGAAGTGGTTGGAGCAGCTCCGTGTGTGCTGTCCCAGCAGCCTGCCGGTGTGCAGCAGGGAGGCCTGTCCTGTCACGGCCATGTCCCCGGCACGCCACGCCTCACAGTAGTTAGTCGTCATCCGGATTCCCACTGTGCTGGAGCCATGCCACACCAGCTTCTGGGGCCTGGATACACACACACACACACACACAGAAACACACACACACACAGAAACACACACACACACACACAGAAACACACACACACACACACACACAGAAACACACACACACACACACACACACAGAAACACACAAACACACACACACACACACACACACACACACACACACACACACACACACACACACACACAGAAACACACACACACACACACAGAAACACACACACACACACACAGAAACACACACACACACAGAAGCAAGGTTTCTAGATAATCCACCTCCAACAGTTACTTAACTCCTCCCACGACACACACACACACACACATAATGTAAAAGGACCAGCCGTACACAGACTCTACTGTAAAAGGACCAGCCGTACACAGACTCTACTGTAAAAGGACCAGCCGTACACAGACTCTACTCCCAGACACAGCCGGTCACTCACCATGTGTGGTCTGTGAAGACATCACGGCCTTCGAAGGAGTAGATGGGAGTGATGGGGTCGAACACTCCACCGTTGTCTGAGAAGATGCTCGTCCAGGTGGGGAACAGCACCTCCCCCTGAAGAGGACAGGGGGTCCACAGGTCACACACTCACCTGGGGCAGGTACACTGGAGAGGACTGGTTCACAGGTGTGTGTGTGTGTATGGCTGACCAGGATGTCTATGGTTAACTGGTGTGTGTGTGTGCTCAGTGTGTTCACCCTCAGGTTGACCACGGGCAAGTTGACGCGGTCGGCCTTCTTGACGACGGTCGCCAGGTCCTGCAGGTGTGATGACAGGAAGGCCCTGTAGGTGGCGGTGAGGCCCACGGCCCGCGCCTGCTGGTAGCACTGCAGGTCCGCCCCCCTGATGCCTCGCATGTCACCAGCCAGGGGAGCGTTCAGCGCCACCAGGTGGAGCTAGAGAGAGGGAAGGAGGGAGAGAGATGGATGAGAGACACAGAGAGAGAGTGGGAGAGAGAGAGCCACAGAGAGACAGAGAGAGGGAGAGAGAGAAAGAGAGAGGGGAGAAATACATAAAAAGAGAGCCAGAGAGAGAGAGAGTGATAGTAACAGAGAGCATCATAGACAGCAGGTGGAGGATGTGTGTTTGCAGGTGTGAGATGGGTCTCTCACCCCAGGTGCTGATTGGGTAGACTGTGGTAACAGATTGTAGTTAGGAAGATAGGCCCTTTCCTTTTCCTGCAGCTCCTTGTAAAAAAAAACACACAAAGTAGGGTCAGGTGTAGAAAGCGTGTGTGTGTGAGTATTTCTGTGTGTGTTTGTCTGTCTCTGTGTGTGTGCGTATGAGAGTGTGTGTTCATGTGTGTGTGGCAGTGTGTAGGTGTTAGAGAGTGTGTGTGTGTGTGTGTAAGAGAGTGTGTGTGTGCTACCTGGCTGTGTATCCTGGGGGGCCTGCTGCGTTCTCCTGGTCTGCTCAGGGCCTGAGACACCGAGGAGGAGGGCAGGTCTGGGGGGGGCAGGATCAACTCTCCCAGCTGGAGAGAGAGGGGGGAGGGGAGAGAGAGAGAGGGGGGGGAGGGGAGGGAGAGAGAGGGGGGGAGAGAGAGAGGGGAGGAGGGGAGGGAGAGAGAGGGGGGGGAGGGGAGGGAGAGAGAGGGGGGGAGAGAGAGAGGGGGGGAGGGGAGGGAGAGAGAGGGGGGGGAGAGAGAGAGGGGGGGAGAGAGAGAGGGAGGGAAAGGAGAGGGAGAGAGAGAGGGGAAAGGAGAAAGAGGGGGAGCGAGGGGGGGAGAGAGGGGGGAGAGGAGAGAGAGGGGGAGGGGGAGAAAGGGGGGAGAGAGAGAGAGAGGTGAGAGGGGGGAGAGAGAGAGGGGGAGAGAGCGAGGAGAAGGAGAGGGGGGAAGATGGAGACGGGGAGGGAGAGAGGGTAGTAAAGATGTACTTAATTCACAAGCATTCACAGACACAACAACAAGGTAACCATGGTGAGAACTGATTAGTGTAACTAGTAGCAACCTGGTTCTGAATGTTCAGTGTGTGTGTGTGTGTGTGTGTGGATGTTAATGAGTCAGTGTGTGGGTGGAGGTTAATGAGTCAGTGTGTGTGTGTGTGTGGATGTTAATGAGTCAGTGTGTGTGTGTGTGTTAATGAGTCAGTGCGTGTGTGTGCGTGTGTGTGGAGGTGTGTACCTGGACCTGCCTCCAGCCCTGCTGTGCCCTGATGTAGAGCTCTCCTCCCCTGTCAGCCACGTAGGCCATGGTGCCCTCAGCCACCCGCAGGCTCTCCCTCACCAGGGCGTGGGTGGTCCTGTACGTGCTCACCTGGAGGAGGGGGGGGAGGGGAGGGGAGGGGGGGGTTAGTGATCTTGTGTATGTGCTTTTATATGTGTTGTGAATGGATGTATGTTTTTATGGGTATGAGTGTGTGTGTATGTCTGTTTATATGTGTGTGTGTTTCTAAGTGTGTGTGCATGAATACATAAGTGTGTGTGTGTTTATAAGTGTGTGTGTGTTTATAAGTGTGTGTGTTTATAAGTGTGTGTGCATGAATACATAAGTGTGTGTGTGTTTATAAGTGTGTGTGTTTATAAGTGTGTGTGCATGAATACATAAGTGTGTGTGTGTTTATAAGTGTGTGTGTGTTTATAAGTGTGTGTGTTTCTAAGTGTGTGTGCATGAATACATAAGTGTGTGTGTGTTTCTAAGTGTGTGTGTGTTTCTAAGTGTGTGTGTTTCTAAGTGTGTGTGCATGAATACATAAGTGTGTGTGTGTTTCTAAGTGTGTGTGTGTTTCTAAGTGTGTGTGTTTCTAAGTGTGTGTGCATGAATACATAAGTGTGTGTGTGTTGTCTGACCGGGTTGGTGTCTCCAGGGGCTCCAGGCGGGCCGGGGGGCCCAGTTGGGCCTGGAATGCTACCTGCTGCTGGGGGACATCAACACCAGTTTGACATGATTCATCTGATTTATTAAATACTGTTCAACCAAGCTTGATGAATATATAAAGAGCACTCATGGTTTGGATACTAACCCAGCCACACCCACACCCACCCACACCCCCACCCACACCCACCCACACCCACCCACCCATAGGGCAGGTGTTTCAGTACCTGCTCCGTAGACAGGAGGTGGGCCTGGGGGGCCGGCAGGGCCAGGGGGCCCTCGGGAGCCTTGCCGACCTAAACCAGGAGCCCCCTGCTGGCCTGGGGACCCGGGGTCACCTGGAGGACCCAGCACTGACTCACCCTTCGGACCCTGAAGGAGCACACACACACACAGGGGCAAAACACACACAGGTAGAACGTTTGTTAGGAGTTTTCATTTGCAAAATTATTATTATTATTTTCACGATTTGATCATTAATCAACAAGATGATGACTCACCACCAGGCCTGACCTCCCAGGCAGTCCTGGAGGTCCTGTCAATCCCACGTCCCCCTTCTCTCCTTTCTCTCCCCTCAGTCCCCCGTCGCCCTTGGCCCCCTGCAGGGCACACACACAGCACCAGGGATGAGGGACAGGGGGGGGGAGGCCCGAGGGGGATGTGCTTATCAGCTGAGCTGCTATGCTGCTTAGAGCTAACAGGAAGAGGGTGAACTCACCACAAAGCCCTCCAAGCTGTCTGGTAGAAGAGATTCTGGGACAGAGACACACACACGGTACATCGTCATATATTGAAAAAACAGTTCCTGAAAAACGTACAGTTGGTGTGAAGTTGAACAGTCTGTCTGCCTGCCTGCCTGCCTGCCTGCCTGCCTGCCTGCCTGCCTGCCTGCCTGCCTGCCTGCCTGCCTGCCTGCCTGCCTGCCTGCCTGCCAGCCTGTCTGTCTGTCTGTCTGTCTGTCTTTCTCCTACCTGGAGTTCCAGGTTGGCCAGGTAAACCCGCGTCTCCCTTGTCTCCTTTGGCCCCTCCGTTCCTGCGTCCTGGACACACACACACACACACACACACACACACACACACACACACACACACATGAGATTCCATGAGACTGGCTCATCGCACATCTCTAACCCCTAACCCTTCTGCACAAGACCGGTGGGGCACGCACCACCCGGTCCAGCCTGGTTTTAAATAAGAGTGAACGAGACATGTCTCCAACATGACCTAATACTACAACACTCACCTTGAGGCGAGTCCTTCCCCTGCAAGGCAAGAGAGAGACACAGTCAGACCCCAGTCACACTACTGTTTAAGAACCCACAGCTACAGAGATCCCTGAGGAAACGAGACGACTGTGAGCCAGGCTGAAGGCCAGAGGCCTGGTCGAGGTGTTAGAGGAGAGACACCCAGCAGTGGTGACACCACACAGCACACAGGGAGGGGACAGGAGACAGCAAACAGGGACGACCTTGATGTGGGTGTGGTCACCTTGGCTCGTGTGATCAGCTGGAGAGGTCAAGGTGACCAGGACTGACCAGGACTCTGGCCCGAGGTCGGTAGGACCAGGACTGGTATGTATGGAGGACTCGATAGTCCTGGTTATCTTGACCTGGTCAGCTGAGCAAAGTGACAACACACAAGCCCCATGCAACATGCTGAGAAGATCGCTTGCCTGCACCACCACCACCCAGAGCAAGACTAGTTCAGGGGTCAGGGGTCAGGGTTAGAAAACACCCATCTAAACTCCCAGAATCCTCAGGGACAAGCAGGTTTAAGTCTGCAGTCTCCACATAGGACCACAGACCCCCACATCTGGGAGGACTGTAACCTATGTGAGAGACTGCCTCCACACACAGACCCAGCATGTTCTGGAACGTTCAAGGGGGAGAGAACACACAGACAGAGTGTTCTGGAACGCCCGCGGCACAGAGAACACTGACACACGGCTGCAGACTGGAGCAGGGGGAGGGGCTTGCTCGTTAAAAAAAGGGAGGGGCCCAACACCCTAACATCATGCGGGACAGCCCCCTAAGAGAGATCCTGGAACTTACGGTCTTTTTGCAGTGCGGTCGGGGGCGAACCGGAAACACTGTCTTTGAGATTCAGAGGAAATGACATCAGACTACTAATGACCATGACATCATCGGAGACCATGTTGGGGTAATCAGTGTTGATTGGCTGAAGCTGGGCTCCACCAGCTCTGCTGTGGTACCAGTACTGTCATGACTGGTGAGATACTGGGGCTTTCATAGGAAGTCACAGAGGGATACTTACTCCGTTGAGTCCTAACACTCGCCCAGGGGGTCCTGGAGGCCCTGGGGGGCCAGGGGGGCCCTACGATCACACACAGACAAACAGACACACACAGACACACACAGAGACACAACATGGATGTCGTTAATTCAAGTGAATCCCTCTTGTTGAGAGGGCAGATCTTTGGGTGACAGTGTGTGTCCACAACTCTCAGACTCCTACCGATTGGGTAATGACATCGCCCTTCTCCCCCTTCCTGCCTGCCATCCCAGGTCGGCCCTAGAAACAGACACAAAAGGTAACAACATCCACATTCTCTGGAAGGATCTTCCCCTTCGTCTAAAAACCTTTCAAACGGAGATCGTAAGCTGAAACAGTGTTGACATGTCCGGTCTGAATACAGAGAGGGAGAGGAGGTAACACACACCGAGCGGCCAGGGAAGCCATATTCTCCTTTCGGTCCAGTTGGGCCCATCGGTCCCTGAGAGAGAATACCACAGAATCAAATCACAAGATCGGCATCCAACTGTGACAGCATGTATTTACGTCAGAGTCCAGTATCCTGTTGACAGTGTTTACAGATCCACGCTCTTACCAAACCCAACATGTTCTTTTGGTGGTGTAAAGAGTAGCCGTTCTGTCAAAGGACAATCGTGTTTTCTAAATCGATTCTTTAGCATTCATACACTTGTGTATGTAAATATCTAGAACCCACCTCGACACCAGCACGTCCAGGGAGACCACGCTCACCCTGGGAAAACGGCGACAGCAACAACAACACAGTCATGATCCTGGTGAGGAACCAATCAGACACAAGTACAGCACGACCTCGGAGACCCAGCAGCCAGCGGAGCGTCGCCTGAGAGCCGCACTCACCCTGATCCCTTTAGGACCCTGCGGACCACGGAGCCCGGTCATCAGAGAGCCGTCAGCAGCGATGGTGACCCCAGGCTCGCCCTTCTCGCCCTGGGAGGGCCACACACATACACACGCTCAGCTCCACAGACAAGCACAGCAGCTGTGGCATACAGGTAGACAGTTCCTCTGGTCCTACTGTACCTTCAGTCCCGGTGGTCCCAGAACCCCAGTAGGACCACTGTCTCCCTTAGGACCTCTGGGACCCTGGAGAGGAGGAGGCAGGAGAGGGGGGGAGAGGAGGAGAGGGGAGGGAAAGGAGGAGAGGAGGGGAGGAGAGGAGAGAGTGGTCTGTTTCTAAAGAGATTTGCTCTTTTGATAGTAAAATAGATACTGTGACACGTCACAGCATTAGGCTGAACTACAGTAATATAAATAATATAGAAGTCTTACAGGGAATCCAGCTCTACCAGGCAAGCCTTCAGGGCCCTGCAACACACACACACGCACACAAACACACACACACCATCAGATATTGTAACATTGAGCAAACTTGAAACTTGGCAATGACATGTAATGTCACACAGACCAATGGAGTTTTCAGTCATGATCTACAGTTGGTGTCTCATTCATACAACCTCAAAAAGTCACACAGTACAAACACGCACACACACACACACACACACAGAGAGATACAGAGCAGTGTTCGGTCTGCCCACCTCAGGTCCTGGTGGACCTCGAAGCTCAGTGAAGGATAACAAGCTCTCACTGTCATTCAGGTGCAGCTGTGGAGAAACGCATCACGTTTCAGTGGTACACAGGTTGGAGGTCTGCACGTGTGTGTGTGTGTGTGTGGTCAGGCTGTATGTACATCCTGCAGGTTGAAGACTGGTCCAGGAAGTCCAGGTGGCCCAGGTGGTCCTGGGATACTGAGTCCATCAGCACCTCTCTCTCCCTGGAGACACACATAGCAACAACACAGCCTGTAATTCAGCAAACAAACTAGACACAAATAAATCATTATTAAATAATAACAAATAGTTTAAATATTCTCTCCCTTACCTTAGGTCCTGCACTGCCCTTGTCACCCTTGGCACCCTGTGGAGAGATACACAAATACATCAACCAACCGGTTTGTCTAATCGGTCAACATATGGCTCGTCTGATTGGACCAGACAGATCAGCTGATATCAATCAGTGGTAGTGATTCGTCAATATAGTCGAGTACTGACCCTGGCGCCTGGCAACCCTGCCAGCCCTGGAAGACCTTCAGGGCCTGGACTTCCTGGTTCCCCCTGGGGAGAAAGAGGAGGGAGGGGGGGTTAGGAGGCTGACAGGGTACCTCAAAGATGGAAGAAAAGGAAAGGAGGAGAGGAGAAGGAAGAGAGGAGGAGCAAGAGAAGAAGGAAGAGAAGAAAGAAGAAGAACTGGAGGAGGAAGATGAGGAGAGGAGAGAGGAGAGGAGGAAGAGGAGGAGGAAGAGGAGGAGAGGAGAGAGGAGGAGGAAGAGGAGGAGGAAGAGGAGGAGAGGAGAGAGGAGGAAGAGGAGGAGAGGAGAGAGGAGGAGGAAGAGGAGAGGAGAGAGGAGGAGGAAGAGGAGGAGCAGGAGAATGAAGAAGGAAGTGACCTACCTTGACAGATTTCCCAGGAGAACCATCAGCCCCCTTCTCACCCTGGAACACAGGAAGCACACGCACACCAATCAGATTGCCCAGAGACAACTCTCGGTAACAAAATGGCCAATCAGGGAAATTCTATGTTTATGTGTATGAGCCTTACCGTGGGTCCTGGTAAACCAGTTAACCCAGGTTGGCCAGGAGCTCCCTATAGCAGACAGGAGGCAGAGGGCTGTTCAGGTGCATGTACAAGACACATCCACACACACACACACACACACACACACACTGAAAAGCACACACATTTACACACACAGGTTTGACTCACCTGTAGACCTTTGGATCCAGCACCAATCAACATGTCACTATTTCCAGAGCCTTCCAAGTCCTGTAAGCAACAACACACACAGCACCATTGTCAAATGCCGTCTAGAATCCACAGCAACATCCTACAGAACCTAACATCAACAGTGAACAGCACCTCCACAAAGAAGACACCTCCTGGAGGTCCAGGGACACCGGGCGGTCCCTGCAGCCCAGGAAGACCTCTCTTTCCCTCGGGTCCCGTAGGCCCCGAGGCCCCCTCCGGTCCTGGGTCTCCAGTTTCCCCCTGGGAGGAACACACTGAGAATCACCTCTGGTCTTCTGAGAGCTTGAAGGTGATGGTTATCGTAATTTGACGGTTAGGTTAGGGTTCCGTCAAGATCAGCAGTAAAGGAGGTGATTGTGGGGTCAGGAGGTGATTGTGGGGTCAGGAGGTGATTGAAGGGGTCAGGAGGTGATTGTGGGGTCAGGAGGTGAGTGTGGGGTCAGGAGGTGAGTGTGGGGTCAGGAGGTGATTGTGGGGTCAGGAGGTGATTGAGGGGTCAGGAGGTGATTGTGGGATCAGGAGGTGATTGTGGGGTCAGGAGGTGATTGTGGGGTCAGGAGGTGATTGAAGGGGTCAGGAGGTGAGTGTGGGGTCAGGAGGTGATTGTGGGATCAGGAGGTGATTGTGGGGTCAGGAGGTGATTGAGGGGTCAGGAGGTGATTGTGGGATCAGGAGGTGATTGTGGGGTCAGGAGGTGATTGTGGGGTCAGGAGGTGATTGAAGGGGTCAGGAGGTGAGTGTGGGGTCAGGAGGTGATTGTGGGATCAGGAGGTGATTGTGGGGTCAGGAGGTGATTGTGGGGTCAGGAGGTGATTGTGGGATCAGGAGGTGATTGAGGGGTCAGGAGGTGATTGTGGGGTCAGGAGGTGATTGAGGGGTCAGGAGGTGATTGAGGGGTCAGGAGGTGATTGAGGGGTCAGGAGGTGATTGTGGGGTCAGGAGGTGATTGTGGGGTCAGGAGGTGATTGAGGGGTCAGGATGTGAGTGTGGGGTCAGGAGGGCAGACGCACTTTGGGTCCAGGAGCTCCAGGTTGTCCATGGTCACCCTGAGACACAAGATGAGCAGACAGGGTCATTATAGGTACTGACTCACTGAAGTGTCCACCATTGCACTCCAAGACAAGATACTTTATGTGACATAAATGTGGCTCAATCTTAGTATCTATGGTCACACATGGGGCTTGTGTTGGAGACCCATTTGGAAGCCTCTTCTGTGGAAGTGGGGTGAAGATCCATTTTTAACACGGAATGCGCCTTGTTTGCCTTTAATATGGGCGGCCATCTTACCTTCTTCCCAGTGGGACTAGGAAGACCGTCTGCTCCATCCTGACCCTGAGAAGAAGAAAACAATGTCACATCCTCTTTGCGTATCACATCCTGTCAACTCTGCTCTGCCTTGAATTGGCCACAGTGTGAATTCAGGAAGTGTGATGTCACATCCTGTTGACCTGTGACTCATTTCACGCTCCACCAGCCTGAGACTGACAGCTCCTGTTCCGTCTCGGGTCACGTGACACGGACGAGCACCAGCTCTCAGTTCGCTCGAGCACGTTTACGCTCTCCACATTCTCCTCCAGCCGCACACAGGCGATGCAAACAGTCTTAGTCGGCCAGCGTTACGTCAGAGTTGACCCCTGACCCCCAGTGGAGGACGGGCTGAGACTCAGCTGTTAGTAGAAGCACACGGCATACCAGTAGGAGAAAGGCAGGTTCTCACCAGTGTTTCCTCACCATGTTCTGGTGACACAGACGCACAAAAGCTCAGCTTCTGCTCAGGACTCAAGTCCTTCAAGCCTGGAGGCTGGAGGCCCCCACAGTCTGCTCTGAGCTGTCCTATGTCAGAGCTTCCTGCTGGGGAGGGCTGCTGGGTTTAAGGGGGATTTCATCAGAGATCCTGGAAGCTCTGTCATAGGAGGTGAGAGAGCTCAGAGCAGAGGGCAAGAAGGACCGGGGCTTATGTGAAATGTAGTCTCTGTCTCTATTTCTTTCTCTCGCTCTTGCTTTCGCTCTCTCTCTCTCTCTCTCTCTCTCGCTCATTCCCCTCTCTCATTTTCTCTCTCTCTCTCTCTCTCTCTCTCTCTCTCTCTCTCTCCTCTCTCTCTCTCTCTCTCTCTCTCTCTCCTCTCTCTCTCTCTCTCTCTCTCTCTCTCTCTCTCTCTCATACACACACACAGTCAGGATCTCATGTCACAGGCGTGTAGAACATGCTGCCGAGTGAGTGGTTAGAGAACATGGTAGGATAGAACACTGCCTTTCCCAGCCGACCGGTTCTCTCAGAACCAGGGCAATACCTCGCCTGAACCGAACCCCGAGCCGAACCCCGAGCCGAAACCAGAGCCGAAGCCGGAGGCCCAACCAGAACCGTACTCTGAGCGGAACTCAGATCCGTACTCTGACCGGAGCTCAGGGTCAAACCCTGAGCCGAAGCCAGACCCGGACCCGAACCCTGAACCCGAGCCAGAACCACTAAACCAATCATGAAGCACCTGAAACAGAGGCCAGGATGGAGGTCAGACAGGCAGGAAGAAGACAACAGCTTTCTGCAACGACACTTTGACAGTGTGGCTGTGAATGAATAACGTTAGCATTTTGTCCTTTTCTAATTTTCCACCTGTTTAGGTGTTATCAGGTAGTAGAAGGGATGCATGGTGGAACATGGGCAGTGGGACGTGTTGCAGCCTGTAGCTTTAGGTCTACAAACAAGCTACTCTTTCACGCTACATGTTTCACGACAGCTTTCGCATTCTTTTCTTTCCAAATTGTTATTTTTCTTTCACTTTTTTCCTTTCAGAGAAGTTTCTCCATGTGTCTCTTGAGATGCAAGATACCTCCAAACTGTGATTACCACACAGAAAACAACCCTAACCACCACACCGGGATAGCAATGGATCAGAGAATATTCTAGTCCCTGAGTATCTGCTGTACTTACTATTTGCACTGTACACTGTAGGTTTCTTTAGATAAAAGTGGTCTCTGGTATAAAGTCAACTCACTGGCAGGCCGGGTTTTCCAACAGGGCCGTCCATGCCGTCTCTTCCAGGCACACCAGGTGGGCCTGAGGGCCCAGGGAGAAGGCCCTCAGAGGGGCCAAACGGCAGGCCGGGCCCTGGGGGGCCTGGAGGACCCGGAGGACCAGGGATACCCTGGGGGAGAGGAGAGGAACTCATCAGAATTGTTCTAAAATGTAAAAATAAAATACAAAAAAATAATAATAATTGAAAACTCTATATTTATATTATATTATTATATAAGATTTATTCATTCACAACTGTCCAACGGTAGAGATCAGAGGAAAATCACATTCTTCTGTGCTCCGACGTCACACACACACAGTTTCTGTGCTAAGCATGTACTGTATGAATGCCCTACTGACCCTCTCAGAACAGCAGGGCATCCAGGACAGTGATGAGAAGAGTTGTCTTACCCGCATGAGTTCAGTATCGCTGTCTGAGTCCTCGAAGCCAGAGCCCAGAGCGTCAGCACCATACTGAAACACACACACACACAGCTAAATCAGTCTTACACACACACACACACACAGCCCGGCCAGTCTAACACACACATACAAACAGAAAATTCTGTCTTACACATACACACACGCAGCTGAGCAAGTCTAACACACACACACACACACACAGTCACACCCTTTATAACACACGTCAGAGGCACAGGCTGTCAGAGCGGCCTGGTCTGTTGGCAAGCCTACTTGTGCTCCTAGTACTACCACTTTGAGTGTTTGTCTGGTATTGTATGTGGAAGTCTTTGGCAGGAGGGATGGTGAACCGATACTCACTGGAACACTGCGTGACCTGGGGGGCCCAGGGGGGCCGGGGAGCCCAGGTGGCCCTGGAAGTCCCACTCCTGGATCACCCTGGAGGGAAGGAGAGCAGAGAACAGAGAAGTGGAACAGAGAACCAGACAGAAGGACTCGTTCACAGTCACAGTGAATCCCACTTTTCAATTCAATTCACTGCAAGGCAGTGGAATACAACGCCATTCAATTCAATTCCATCCCATTCAACTCACTTTCTTTCCTTGTACATTACAGTAATACAGTGTCCTGAATTGAAGGGCTGATCTTCCGTACCTTGTCTCCTCTAGGTCCAGACTCTCCAGCCAACCCAGGAAAACCCTGAGGACCCCTCATGCCCTGAGGGGGTGGGGGGGTGAGGGGTGAGGGGCGGGAGGGGCGGGGGCAACACAGAGCAGAGCATCAGTCACAGAGACAGGCATTCACTCACCTCCATCATCACCACTAGCATCCTACATGAACAGGTGTTGTGGGAGAAATAAGACTCACTGTGTCTCCTTTGTCTCCTTTCCTTCCCTGAAAGAAAACAGCAGCAGTGTTCAGGTGACAGGGTTCATGGCATTCACGCACACACACAGTGAATGGTGGTAGTGGAGTCATGGAGACATCATTTTTATAGTTCTAGTCAAATTGGAGTGGGTGTTCATGGACAGGGACAAAGGAGAGGGGGAGAGCACATAGAGAGACAGTGTGTGTGTGTGTGAGGGTGTGTATGTGTGTGTGTTGGCTCACCATTGGCCCATCCTTCCCTGCTTGTCCGGGGAGTCCAGTTGGACCTGCCGGGCCTTGCGGACCCCTGGGCCCCGGCTGAGCCTGGGTCTCGCCTGACCTCCTGTCCCCTGAGGGAGAGGCCGAGCCTGTGGGGCCGCGAGGCCCAGGGGGGCCCCGAGGGCCTGGATCTCCTCTCTCTCCCTTCCGCCCCTGGCCACCAGCCCCCTGGAAGAGCAAAACAACACAGAGTGACTACATACCTGTTGTATATTTATAGTGGTATACAAACACAATGAAGGAAAAGTGCATAACATCTAGTGTGAAATGAGCCTAGACTGTGTGGTGAGTGGTAAGTATGCAAGCATGAAAAGAAAACAGGATAGTACGCATGGTTCCGACGCGGTTATGAAACGTACGTTTCCAGATCTCTCGCCTGACTCCTCTGTCGGGTGGGCTCCTGCCAGGAGGAAATGATATCAGGAAACGGCAACCAAATTAACCAATCAGATCCTAACAAGATTACCATCGATCAAATTAACCAATGACCAATCAGACTGAACGATATGAATACGGTCCTGGACATCCCACTAAGATGAATCACTAGAGGACATGTTCTGAGAAGGACCAATCAGATTATGGTAAAAGGGCAGCAGATAACCTTGATTAAAACTGCAAGAAAACCATTTAGTTCTCTTGAGATGAAAGGGTAAAGAATGGCGAGGTACTTCCTGTGCGTGTGTGCGTATGTATAGAGAGCTTGCGAGTGTATGTCTGAATGCGTGTGCCTGTATGTGGGTGTGTGTGGGTGTGTCTGAATGTGTGTTGGTGTGTCTGCACACACACCTAGGAGTATCTTCTCCTGGTTGGTCTCAGTGGGGGTCAGGTGACCTGAGTACTCGTCCAGGTCCTCTGGAGTCGCAGTGGGCGGGGCTTGCACCGGAACGCTATCTTCATCTTCTGGCTGGAAAGAGAGAGAGACAAAGAAAGAGAGGAATAGAAGAAGAGAGAAATGAGGACAGATACAAAGAGAGAGGGAGAGAAAGGGGGGGGTGCAGAGAGAGAGAGAGAGAGAGAGAGAGAGAGAGAGAGAGAGAGAGAGAGAGAGAGAGAGAGAGAGAGAGAGAGAGAGAGAGAGAGAGAGAGAGAAAGAAAAGTGAGAGAGAGAGAGAGAGAGAGAGAGAGAGAGAGAGAGAGAGAAAGAAAAGTGAGAGAGAGAGAGAGAGAGAGAAAGAGAGAAGAGAGAGAGAGAGAGAGAGAGAGAGAGAGAGAGAGAGAGAGAGAGAGAGAGAGAGAGAGAGAAAGGAGGAGTGGGGTGACGTTGAGGGGAGACGGGGAGAGATGGTCGTTGGAACATATTGAGTGGTGGGTGTTTGATCAGGGCAGCTGAAGGTCTGAGGGGATGATTACAGAGGGTTGAGGGTCCCCATGACTTCCTGACACACAGAGAGGAGCGGCCAGAGGGAGGCCAGGGGTGGGAGGATGACACACTGGAGACAAGCTAGACACGTGGGCTGAACCACGCTCACACACACACACACACACACACTCACACAGCAGGACTGTAGTGTGTGTGCTGCGTGTTGACCAGATGGTGTGGCATTGTACCATATCTATGGTTGCTTCCTGTTAATGAGAAAGGGGGAGAGACACACACACACACACCTCTCCTCACTCACCACACACACACACACACACCTCTCCTCACTCACTCACTCACTCACCACACACACACACACCTCTCCTCACTCACTCACCACACACACACACACACACCTCTCCTCACTCACCAGGTGTGTTTCCTTCCTCTCCTCCTTCATCTTCATCAGTTCCTCCTCCGACTCACGGTCATCCAACACACCGTCCCCACTGGCATCACCGGATGCCTAGCACACACATACACACACACACACACACACACACACACACACACACACACACACACACCTCTCTGTCAACATACACCAGTGACTGGGCTGGACAGAGTGAAACTACAGTCCCACCAGCAGAGGGAGCCCTTCTTTCATAAACTTCTTGTGGGCTGTGTGTGTGGATGTATGTATGCATGCGCGTGTGTGTGTATATATGTGTGTGTGTGTCACCACATACATAAGGATCATCATCTTCACACTGCTCCTCTCCTGCTCTGGGGTTAGAGGTGATCACCAGCTGCTGGATGGAACCCTGCATGGAGGAGGGAGGGAAATAAGGACAGGGAGATAGAAGAGCTAGTTTACTGTAATCCCAGAGTTGTGTACATCCTAACCCATTAGCTGAACTGAGAGGAGTTAGCAACAGAGTAAGGCGCGCACACACACACTATAGCTACAACACACAACACACACACACACAAACAAAAACACTGCCAAGTCCCATTGGAACCAGTGATGAGTCAAACAAAAGATTGAAAGAAAACAGCTTGATGCCGACAGACAGAGGAAGAAGTATACAAAACTGGAGAGATGAAGAGAGAGAGATTAAGAGAGAGAGAGGTAAAGAAAGAGAGAGAGATGGAGAGAGAGAGATGAAGAGAGAGAGAAAGAGAGAGAGAGAGAGATAGAGAGAGAGGGGAAGAGAGAGAGAAAGAGAGAGATGAAGAAAGAGAGAGGGAGAGAGAGACAGGCGGGTTGACCCAGCGAGCTGACTGACCTAGTGGTATTGTCTCTCACTACAGGACAGACCACTCTGTACTTTGGCTCTCTGGTTCGTTCTGGCCACTAGCCTAGCCCACCCCCTTCTCTTCTTCTCATTTATCTCCCTCTGCTCTTCCCGCTCATCCCTCTCTGTTCCTCTCTCTTTCTCTCCCTGTTCTCTCTCTTGTAGCTCTCTCTCTCTGCCCTCTTGTTTCTCTTTCAGACATTTCTAATGACACTCTCTCTGTTTCCTTATCGTTCTTTGTGCAATTTCTTCTCACATATATACAGTATATACACACCTACCAGACTGTCTACATGGCTAACTGAATGACTGGCTAGACTGGCTTGCTGAGTTACTTGCTGACTGTCTGTCTTGTCTGACTGTCTGTCTGACTGTCCGTCTGTCTGACTGTCTGTCTGTCTGTCTGAGTAATTGACTGACTGTTTGACTCTGAGCCTTCTCTCTGAGGACTCACACAAAGGACAACCCGCTCGCTGCCGTCACCATGGAAACCCCTTTCCCAAACACACAAAGTACACCCTCTCATCCTTCCACACACAAACACTCACGCTCATGCTCATGCACACACACACACATATGCAACACACACACACAACACACATACACTCTCTCATCCCTCACACAGAGGACAGTCTAGTTCAAATCGCAGCATGTTGATGCTGAGGTCATGGGGCTTGTTTGGGATGTTGGTCTCAAGAACAGGCTAGTCTCTCTCCTTCCTGTCATGTCCACATCTCCTAACTGCACTGGGGGTACCAAGCTTTGGGGAAATAAAACACATCTCAGCTTGCAACTTTGCCAAAACTGAAGAAGCTATTAAAGTTTCAATAAAATACAAATAAGTAGTAATTCTCGTGCCATTCCAATCCAGGCAACAAATAACTGTAACAGAACAAGACACAACAAGAGCTGAATGGAGGATAAAAAAAAACGTATTGATGTTAAAAGAAGGGACATGGATCTGAAGGAAAGATAGAGAGACCTTGAGCCGGTCAGGGCAAAGGGAGTGAGCGTGTTTAGAAAACAAGGAGAACGGTTGATATGAGGAGTCTCCTGTCTAGGGTGGAGGAGACTTCCTGAAGCTCCTAGCCAGGACTCACTGGAGCTCATCTGGGAGGAAGGCAGCTTCTGCTATCTGGACACACAACCTTCCTGTCTCTTTTATTGGATGATAAGTTGGCCTTTTGTCCTTGGGTGTTTTATTAATTGATAGGACAGTTGAAGAAAGAGACAGGAAAGCATGGAGAGAGAGAGAGAGAGAGAGAGAGAGATAAAGAGAGAGAGAGAGAGAGAAAGAGAGAGAGAGAGAGAGAGAGAGAGAGAGAGAGAGAGAGAGAGAGAGAGAGAGAGAGAGAGAGAGAGAGAGAGAGGAAGAGAGGGATGTGGGGAGACTGGCAGACAATGGCATAAACACAGATTTGAAAACCAGGCCTAAAATATACGGAAGCTTGTTGGTTGTATTTTAGTTTCCACTCCTCAGACAGGTCCCTTTTGGAAACATACATACACACACATTCCTACCTACCCACACACATATCCATGGACACACACACAGCCATAGATACGGATATAGGAAGTCAGGCGGCTGAGCGGTTAGGGAATTGGGCTAGTAATTTGAAGGTTGCCAGTGGATGTTGTGTCCTTGGGCAAGGCACTTTACCCTACTTGCCTCGGGGGAATGTCCCTGTACTTACTGTAAGTCGCTCTGGATAAGAGCGTCCGCTAAATGACTAAATGTAAATGTAAGATACACAAACACACACAGCCATAGATACACACACAGACACACACAGCCATAGATACACACACACACACGCCTACACAGACTTACCACAAACCTCTCCATGCCGGCGCTCCCTGCGTTTGCCACAAAGATGCCAGACTCCTGGTGGAAGCTCACCCTCCCACTCCTCCGGGCCAGGGGCACCACCTCGGCCGGGCCGCAGTCCACCGTCAGACTGGCCTGGTCCCCCTCCACCACCACGCTCAGCATGGCCCACTCCTCCGTCATGGGCGCCACCGTGAACACGGCCGTCAGCTTGTGGCTCCGCCCCTCGCTGTAGTGCAGCACCACGTTCTGGTAGCGAGCCCTCGCCGGGCGCACCTCCAGCCCCAGGCGCACCACCTCCTGCTTGGCGTCCGTCACGGCGAACAGCACCCCTCCCCGGGCGCTGGAGGGCCGCACCGTGGCCAGGACGGCAAAGTCGCGGTAGAAGGGGGAGGGCACGAAGGAGCGCGCCAGGCGGCCGATGTTGGAGTCGGGCCCGAAGCTGTAGGCGGGGCCCCCGTCCTCGTAGCCCTGGGTGAAGGAGACGGAGGGGGGGAGGGGCACCCCCACCAGCTCCAGCAGGTCCACGTGGGGCTGGGTTCTCCGCTCTGTGAAGGGGGGGAGGTGAAGAGCATGCTTCTTACTGTAATCCACTGTGGCAGAGCACAGTGCTGTTTTACAGTGTCTAATGCAATTTGATTGAATAACTTTCCGAATGACAAGACAGGCAGTCGATAACGTCATACTGGTTTGCAAATGTGTGTATTGTGGTTTTATGCGTGCATGTGTATATATGCGCTTGTTTGTGTGTGTGTGTATCTGTGTGTGTGTGTGTAGACTGTTGTCACGGAGGAGGCCTCAAACAGGCGGATCTATCCCATTCCCTTCCTCACACGCCAGGTCTCCCGCGGCGACCACTCACATTCCACACGGCTGGCCTCGCCATAACCGTGGCCCCTCCCCCTTTCACATCACCCTATCTCTACCTCTCTCACCCCACACTCTGTCCCCTATCCCTCCAGCCTCCTTCCCCCTCTCTCAGCCCACCCTCTACCTCTCTCGCCCAATCCTTCTCCTCTGTCACACCTCCTCCCTCCCTCCCTCCCACCCTGCCAGACCAGACAGGTCATGGATGGACTCTGTAATTCATCAACTCAGCCAGCTGGAATCATACAGGATTAAAGACTGGGGGTCTTGGGGTCAGTTTTGGACAAGCCCAACAGACACACACACACACACACACACCCTACATCCACCTCCCTCTAAGCACTGACTCTGTTATTAGGCTTTAAAATGACCGTGTTCCTTCAGCTCCTGGTTCCTCCACTCTGTCTGGAGAGTGGACATTGCCTCCATCCATCCGTCCATCCACTTGACCTACAGGTGCAAACGCAGCTCTGCTCACTGTGCGTACGAGGAGTACAATGAGGCCTTGAGGGTGTGTGTGTGTGTGAGTGTGTGTGTGTGTGTGTGTGTGTGTGAGTGTGTGTGTGTGTGTGTGTGTGTGAGTATGTGTGTAAGAGAGAGAGAGAGAACCATAAACATGCCCTGATGCTCACTCACACACCGGCTCAGTAGTCACACCTACAGTACACACACACACTCACACACACACACACACACACCGGCTCAGTAGTCACACTTACAGTACACACACACACTCACACACACACACACACCGGCTCAGTAGTCACACCTACAGTACACACACACACTCACACACACACACCGGCTCAGTAGTCACACCTACAGTACACACACACACTCACACACACACACACACTCTCTCTCACACACACACACACTCACACATTTCACAATGCTCATACTCAAACCTCCATTGAGCCCCATGTTTCAGGAAGCCTTGGCCTAATCCTATTATTATAATATCATGTGATAGGGATTTACCTGGGACAAGAGGCTAACAGGAACCTGGAGCCCAACCCCTGGACCAACAGCCTCAACCTATAGACCTGCTCCAGGCAGACAAGCGCTATTACTCTATTCAGATATATGTACACACATCCAACTAGTCAGCCAGCCAGCCAGTCAGCTAGCCAGCCAGCCAAAATATTACAGCCGGTCAGGAAGTTAACAAGCTATCCAGCAGGTCAGCCAACCAGGCAGTCAGTCAGAACGTTAGTCAGCCAGCGAAGCAGTCAGCCAGCAAAGCAGTCAGCCAGTCCCTCAGCCAGTCCCTCAGTCAGAAGGTTCCTACAGCAGGTCATGATCCCAGCAGCAGGATGAGAGCTGACGATGGACCAGCACTGCAGGCCGACTGACACACACACACACAAGCATGAACGCACACTTCCACACGCAAGTTCACAAATACACACACACAGGGGCGGGTACACATGGACACACGTTGAGGCATGAACGCGGACACACATGCACGCACACACACATTCAGGCTCTGTAGACTGTTCAACATGAGCAGTCTACAAGCCACGTACTGAAGCGGGCCCTTCCTCACTGAGAACATCCACCGTGATGCAACAACAGAACTAGGTGAAGCAACTACTGTTCCATCCATAATGTATCCCTCTCCAACTAGAGTACGCCAAACACTACCAATCCTCTTTGATCTCCTCATCCTCCTCCATCTCCTCATCCTCCAAACCACCTTGCTCCTCCTCCTCTCCAATGCCAGACTCACCACTCTTCTTCCAGAGTTTGAGGGGTCTTTTCTTAGCCTGGAGCCCAGGCTCAGGCTCCTGGTCCTGGACCGGGACAGCAGTAGACTCCAGGGTGGGCATGTCCTTCTCCGTGTCCCCCGACCCAGCCTGCTCCAGGACCAGGGCAGCTGTGGGGGCAGGGGTGCTGTTGAGGGGGGGAGGGCGGGTGGTGGTGGTGGCAGCCGCCCAGAAGTTCCACCACTGGCTCTGCACTGGAGCCCAGAGCAGGGCCAGGCCCAGGCACAGGTGCAGCACACCCATCCTTACACACACACACACTAGCAGCTGGCTGTAGCCACGCAACGATAGCTACACGCGCACACAACCGTGGAGTCACTCTTGTCCAGGAGAATCCAGCTTCAGGTCTCCACGGAAACGCTTCAGATTCTGGATCCACTTCTCTCCGGTGTGCGCCCTCTCTCTCTCACTCTTTCTGCTCCCTCGTTCCGTGCTATCCCCCGCCTGGCCTTGTTTCTCTGTCTCTCTCTCTCCCTGTCTCTCTCTCTCTGCTCAAGCACACCACTCTCTCACAGACAAACTCTACTCTCTCTCTCTGCTCTCTCTGATGCCTGTGCCTTAGCTACATCCCTCCCTCTCCCTCTCCCTCTCCCTCTCTCTCTCTCTCTGTCTCTGCCTCCCTCTCTCTCTTTCTACCCTCCTCCCAGTCTGCTGTCTCTCTGTAATTACCAACATCGACTCCCCCCTCCATCCCTGCCTCCAGTTTGGGGAAAATGAGGCCTTTACCCAGGCAGTTCTATACATCGTCCTCCCTCCTCCACTCCCCCCTTCCCTCTCTCCTGTCTCCCCTACCCTCTCGCACAGTGGGAGGTTCACAAGCCGAACCCACCCCGTTAGCCAACCCCTCCTTCTCTCCTTTCTCACCTTCCCCCCTCCCCCCTCCCCCCGTCCTGTCAGTCCCTCCCCCCTCCTGAATCCTCCCTGCACCCCATCCTCCCTTTTCTGCTTGTCTTCTTTCTTCCAAATCTCACCACCCTCCCTCCTCTCTCTTCCTTACCTCCCTTCTTTCTCATGCCTCCCTCTTTGTATCAACACCAGCAGGAGTCGATCTGACCCCAGACCAGATCTGCGGGCTACACATGGATGTTAAACTCTGAGGCTGGGGCTTTCCAGACTGGTCTCAGGTCAGATGTGGCGCTGAGGAGAGGGGCACGACTCTGGTGTTCAGGTCAAAGGAGTTCAGGACCAGAGGAATGCTGGCTGAAGGAGTCGGGACATGACCACTCAGGGCTGTCCTTAGCCGAAACGTGTCTTGCTAATCTGGACAAAGTGTTTCTGTCCCCAAAAACACAGTATGGTGGAAGTATGCTACGGCAATCACAAACGAAGAAAGACTTACTTGGAGAACTTCAATAATAATGTCAAATACATTGACAGCAGGGGTGTACTGTATAACGCAACAAAGGAGGTAGAAGAGAATTGATTGGAGGTAGAAGGGGAGTGATCTGATTGGACGTGGTAGGGGAGTGATCTGATTGGACGTGGTAGGGGAGTGGTCTGACTGGAAGAGGTAGGAGGGAATTGAATAAAGAATTAGGTCATTACATCTGTAGGTAAGTAAGGATGAAGGTTAGGATGTGACAGAAGCGAGGGAGATGAAAGCTTGTCATGGATGCTTGTTATGGTGTGTGTGAGAGTGTGTGTGTGTGTGTGAGTGTGTGTGTGTGTGTGTAAAGCAGGCCACACTACAGCAGGGATAAGGGCCAAGACTGTGCAGCTCAGTGATCACAGAGAGGGGCCCCTGTGGGGACAATGAGGGGACTGTTCCTGCGGCTCAGACCTGATAGGGGATGGGACCTGGAGGGTAGAGTGGTCCTGGGGCTGGAGGGGAGAGGGTGGTCCTGGGGCTGGAGGGGAGGGGTGGTCCTGGGGCTGGAGGGGAGGGGGTGGTCCTGGGGCTGGAGGGGAGGGGGTGGTCCTGGGGCTGGAGAGGAGGGGGTGGTCCTGGGGCTGGAGGGGAGGGGTGGTCCTGGGGCTGGAGAGGAGGGGGTGGTCGTGGGGCCTGAAGGGTAGGGCGTTGGGCCCAGGACTGGAAGGCGGGGGTGTGGGGCATGGTCCTGGGGGCTGAAAGGTAAGGGTGGAGTGGAGTTCCTGGGCTGTGATTGGGTTTAGAGGGATAGTGTCTAGGGCCTGGCTCATGGGTTTGGGTGCTGGACTCTGGTTGTGGTGTTCTGACTTCGGGTCTGGGGGGCTGAGGGGTTCTGGACCTGGGCCTGGGCCTGGGTCTGGGCTTGGACCTGGGCCTGGGCCTGGGTCTGGATGCCTCTCTACAAGGATGAGTGGATGAGTGTGGACAGGCTTGTTCCTGTCAGAGAGCTGTCTAATGGTCCAGATGGTAGGCTTAGGTTAAGGGTGGCTGAGGAGAGGAAGAACAGCCACCAGCCTGAGCCCATCACCATGGTTCATGAGAGGGGGGTCTCACTGGCCTTCACTAATCCCACTCTAATCAGGGGTTCTGTGGGTAGAGGTTAAAGGGCTAGGGGGGTAGGTAGGGCTTTGGGGTGTGTTTATGGGTGTAGGAGTCTGCGGATAGGGGCAGGGGGCTGGAGGACTGAGGGAGGGGGGCGACCATGGGGCGATATTAAAAGGGGTTGAAAGCAGGAGAGGATGGGCCCCATGGCTAGCAGGCTAGCCAGGAATTCAGTAAGGGTAGCCCCCTAACCCCTAACCTCGCCTCTCACCTCCCAGCTCCATCAACACCAACCACCACAACATGCAGTAATTGGTTTATTGTCAGGTCCAATCAGCTTTGGGATGTTATGAATTTATTCCAGGAGATAAAACTGTATCTGAGGGAATCTGGTAAATAGTGTAGCATGACCTCTTACGCTGTAGGGGACACCGTTTTTTTTCTACTCAATTGATTCCCTTCATCGTCCGACAACGGAACACAGACACACGTTGTTTCCGAGACAAGCAAAGGCATGCCAGGACATGGAGAGGTTCTGAGGCTTCTGGGTTCTGTAAAACTGTGTTTCTGTCTGAAGTTCACTGCCCTGTGTTTTGTTCCACAGTGCCCAAGGCTGCCCCTCTCACTCCCTCTTGTGGGCAACGGCAGAATAGCAGCTAGTGGAGCAACAGTCACACAGAAAAACCTCACAAACTAATCTAGAGGCAGGCAAGCAAGATCATCAACCCCCCTCTCCCCCTCCACCCCCTCCACGACCCCCCCCCCCCCCCTCCCGCCCTAGCGACCGACCCCTGTGATGTCATCAGGGGTCCTGTTCCTGATCCGACCGTCGGGGATTACAGCCCCGTCACGGCAGAGAGCGAGAACCAAGCAGACAGAGGGGGGGGGGGGGGGGGAACCCAAGGGGGGGCCCCGAGGGGGGGGCCCGACTGGGGTCCCACCAATTAGCGTGCGGCGGGGAGGCTGGTCTGGAGGAACAACAGCCGTGCCTCGCCGCGTTGAATCATCCTCAGAGAGGAGCGGACGAGGACCCCGGCTCGTCAGGCCCTGACCCCTCCGACGCTGCGGCCCTGGGTGGGCAGCACATCAAGGGTGATCTGGGCCTGGGGGTCTGATTCGGCCAGACACATGGGGGCACCACGCTGCACGGACACAGGCACACAGACCTGCTCCCCTCCCCACAGGACGTTGTGTACCGGGGGTACTGGGATCTACAAGGGTAGATCTGAGTTAACTAGATCTGGTGAGGGTAGATCTGTTTCTGGAAGGGTAGATCTGATTTAACTAGATCTGGTGAGGGTAGATCTGTTTTTGCTTCCTCTGCATGAATGAGATCAGTGGGTCAAAGCTGTGGAAGCCTTAAAGGGCAGGGCGTTCCTAAACAGCTGTGTTATAAGCTGCTAATGAGGGTGTTTAAAGTCCAACTGTCAAACAGAAATAAAAACATCATTTTGAATTTGTGTCGTGGGCCTTTCCGGCTGGGCTGTGAGGTCAGCCGTCCAACTGTTTACTCACCCTGCTGACTGACATGTCTCTCAGCCAATCCCTTGGCAGAAGGAGGAGGGGGGAGGGTCCGAAGTAAGGTAAGCACAGAGCTGAACTGTTCTCTAAACTGGGCCAAGTAATAATATATCATTCCACTTCTTGACTCTCTCTACACCCCCACACACACCCACACACGCACACACACACTCTGCCAACCCGTTACCTGAATGCAGGCTCTGTTGCATATCTGTTTTCTTACGCCCCCCTCTCTAGCCACTCTGATGCTGTGTTGCTAGGTCAGACTGCAGGTCCATGTTCTCAACAGGAAGTGTTTGACTTGATTTATTTGTAAGTAGAAAAGACCAAATTCTTTATAGTTTCTTCTCGTCTGCCTTAACAGTCTTTTACAAGACTGAAGGACCAAAGCAGCCCAGATCACATGGATGCTGCAGGTCTGCAAGTCTGCAGGTCTGCAAGTCCACAACGAAGGAATGTTTCCCACAAGGCCACTTTCTACGTAACCAGAAAATCCTAATTGTCAGCAAAGGATGACATCAGACCCTGATGACTGTGTGTGTGGCGCAGTTTGATGGAGGTGAATGTGACAGTACTGCTACTGCTGCTGTGACAGCTACTGTCTGAGTCAAGTCCACTCCTGGGACTGGGAAGCATGGTGACAAGGCCACTGTGAGAGACCAGGCCAGGCCGGACTACACCAGACTAGACCAGGCCAGGCCAGGCTACACCAGGCCAGACCAGACCAGGCTACACCAGACCAGGCCAGGCCAGGCTACACCAGACCAGACCAGGCCAGGCTACACCAGACCAGACCAGACCAGGCCAGGCTACACCAGACCAGACCAGGCCAGGCCAGGCTACACCAGACCAGACCAGGCCAGGCCGGACTACACCAGACTAGACCAGGCCAGAACAGGCTACACCAGGCCAGACCAGACCAGGCCAGGCTACACCAGACCAGGCCAGGCCAGGCTACACCAGACCAGACCAGGCCAGGCCAGGCTACACCAGACCAGACCAGGCCAGACTACACCAGACCAGACCAGACCAGGCCAGGCTACACCAGACCAGACCAGAACAGACCAGACCAGACCAGGCCAGACTACACCAGACCAGACCAGGCCAGGCTACACCAGACCAGGCCAGACCAGGCCAGGCTACACCAGGCCAGACCAGACCAGGCCAGACCAGGCCAGGCTACACCAGGCCAGACCAGGCCAGACCAGGCCAGGCTACACCAGGCCAGACCAGACCAGGCCAGGCTACACCAGATCAGACCAGGCCAGACCAGACCAGGCCAGACCAGGCCAGGCTACACCAGGCCAGACCAGACCAGACCAGGCTACACCAGACCAGACCAGGCCACACCAGACCAGGCCAGACCAGGCCAGGCTACACCAGACCAGACCAGGCCAGGCCAGGCTACACCAGACCAGGCCAGACCAGACCAGGCCAGACTACACCAGACCAGACCAGACCAGACCAGGCCAGACCAGGCCAGACCAGGCCAGGCTACACCAGGCCAGACCAGACCAGACCAGGCTACACCAGACCAGACCAGGCCACACCAGACCAGGCCAGGCCAGGCTACACCAGGCTACACCAGACCAGGCCAGACCAGACCAGGCCAGGCTACACCAGACCAGGCCAGGCTACACCAGACCATACCAGGCCAGGCTACACCAGGCCAGACCAGACCAGGCCAGGCTACACCAGACCAGACCAGGCCAGGCCAGGCTACACCAGACCAGACCGGGCCAGGCCAGGCTACACCAGACCAGGCCAGACCAGACCAGGCAAGACCAGACCAGGTGAGGATGGGAACAGCCAGACCAGGCCAGGCTACACCAGACCAGGTGAGGATGGGGACAGCCAGACAAGGCCAGTTGGCTGTTCTTACAATGATGGAAGAAATGGGGATGCCCCGGCCCCTCCCCCCCCCTACCTGAGGCCAGGTGAGGCTACAGAATGCCAAGAATGAGTCTGATGGAGATGAAGTTACAGCTTATCTTACCACACACACACACGCACACACACACATAGCACACACATAGCACACACACACATAGCATACACAGCACACACAGACACACAAACACATAGCGCACACACATAACACACACACAGACACACACTTATACCCATGGAATCCACTAGTTTCAATAGTAGACACAAATATTGCGGGGTGTAGGGGCAAAAACAGAGTAGTTCAAGTCAGAAGTAAAAAGGGAAGCGATGCCAGAAATACAAAGCCCTAAAGTGAGCTCACTCTGGTAATCTAAATTAAATCACAGCCTTAACTGCTGTTTAACAAAGTGCTAACAGAAGAGAGACGAGAGAGAGAGACGCGAGAGAAAGAGAGAGAGAGAGAGAGAGAGAGAGAGAGAGAGAGAGAGAGAGAGAGAGAGAGAGAGAGAGAGAGAAGAGAGAGAGGGACGAGAGAGAGAGAGAGTGAGAGAGAGAGAGAGAGAGCGAGAGAGAGAGAGAGAGAGAGAGAGAGAGAGAGTGAGAGAGAATGAGAGAGAGAGCGAGAGAGAGAGAGAGAGAGAGAGAGAGAGAGAGTGAGAGAGAGAGAGAGAGAGAGAGAGTGAGAGAAAGAGAGAGAGAGAGCGAGCGAGAGAAGGGACGAGAGACATCCTTCTTCTCTTTCTTCTGGAGAAGCTGTGACTTCCTGCCTGGTCCATCCAGCCCCCCCCCCCCCCCCCCCCCCGTTAGAGGGTCATTAGCCAAGTCATAAGAGGAGCACGAGAGCTCTGCAGACACCCTGCCCCCGAGGCACTGCCCCTGAGCATGCTCTCACAGCCCCAGCGGACTACAACCCTCCGCCGGCCGTGACACCTAACCCTTACTGAGTCAAGCCTCGTATTCACCTAACCCTTACTGAGTCGAGCCTCGTATTCACCTAACCCTTACTGAGTCGAGCCTCGTATTCACCTAACCCTTACTGAGTCGAGCCTCGTATTCACCTAACCCTTACTGAGTCGAGCCTCGTATTCACCTAACCCTTACTGAGTCGAGCCTCGTATTCACCTAACCCTTACTGAGTCGAGCCTCGTATTCACCTAACCCTTACTGAGTCGAGCCTCGTATTCACCTAACCCTTACTGAGTCGAGCCTCGTATTTACCTAACCCTTACTGAGTCGAGCCTCGTATTCACCTAACCCTTACCGAGTCGAGCCTCGTATTCACCTAACCCTTACTGAGTCGAGCCTCGTATTCAACTAACCCTTACTGAGTCGAGCCTCGTATTCACCTAACCCTTACTGAGTCGAGCCTCGTATTCACCTAACCCTTACTGAGTCGAGCCTCGTATTCACCTAGCGTACAGCCTCATGCTACGGCTGTGCTGACGTTAACTGCATTACAGAGGCCCGATGTGGGGTGGGCCTTGTAACAGCATTAGTAAAGGGAAGCATGCAAGGGGATGTTTAGGACATCAGAGCACGTGCAGAGTCCAAGCAAACAACCAATAGTTGAGTCGAGTTCCTTGGGCCTGACACGGTAATTTCATTGGTTGTGCATTCTCCGATGTAAAGAACCGAAGCCTTGATTCGTAATGACTCAAAGGCACGGGAAGCCAGAGGTCAGTCCGTAATCTGCAGGAGAGGATTAAAGAAGGAACTGCTTTCATATGTTGTCTACACCTCCCTCGAGGTCCCTTCCTCCCTCTCCCCCTGCACCCTCTCAACCTCACCTGACCCCCTTCCTCTCACCTCCTCCTCCGCCCCTCCTTCTCCCCCTAACCCCTTACCCTTTTCATCCCTAAAGCTCTGTCTCCTTTCAACCTCTGTCCTCCCTCAATACCCCCCCCCCCCCCCCCAGCACACACCTCGGCTGTACAGGATGTTTATTAGCAACACATTCCAGGCCGATGTGTGTGCTCAGCTGTGGGGTTTCTGTCTCCTCATCTTCCCAGCCCACACCGCTCCAAACCTTTAACACATCGTTCCCTCTCAAAAGGACTGTCTCTGCATCCTTACATACATCCTTCCTCCTTGTCTCCTCTTACCTCCCTTCATCCCTGCCTCCCTCTATATCTCTCCTTCCTCTCACCTCCCTGCATCCCTCCTGCATACAATTCACACAAACTTTTGTCAAGCGAAACATCTCTCCTAGTTCCCCCCCTCCACCCCACATCGCATCCCTGAGGGGCGGACGGTTCAAGCCAGGTCCCGTAGCCCCAGGCAGGACAGATTAAAACCTCCCCATTAGGCAGCGATAACAGCCTGAGTTGTGTGTAAACAGCCCAGGCCCCAGGGCCCTGGCATCAGAGCAGCCCCGTCATTAACCAGAGACTGAGCCGGGCTGCCCTGAGAGGCTGACCAGGGCCCTGGATAAGCCCACACCTGGGGCCCCACAGCTACAGAGGATCCTGTCTACACCCCTGCTCTTCACTGGGAACCCTGGAGGTCACAGTGGTCATGGGGGGTCATAGATTACTGTTCCGCTGTTGCCGGGCGGAGTACACTGCATTCCATTGGAGAAAATCCCAGGTCAAATTGTAGTTAAGCAGGATGTTCTTGCTGAAACCATCCCATAATGACTGATATCCGTGGTGAAGGTGACCTCGGCTAAGAATCAGTCATAACCACAAACTGGGAGTGTGACAGGCTGACAAAAACTTCAGGTGACACAGTATTTGGATGGTCCACCCAGAGATGGCATTAACATGCAATGACACAAGGTGACTGAGAGTGTGATTCTGGCCCAAGACGGCCTGTTAGTGTGGGGGGGGTGGCGGTGGGGGGGTGTTGTTCACCCCGGTCCAATTAGTGGTACTGGCACGCTGGGCAGAGCAGTGGGACAGCTTTGTGTGGCCCGATACTGAGTGCCACTCTGGGGGATTGGGTCAGACAGAACGGGGGTGAGGGTGGAGGTGGGGGGCTCCTTAATAGAGATCTGTTAGCAGGACATGGATGGGAAAAACAAGCTGAGACACACACACACACACACAGCCACTGACCGTTGGACTGTGCAAGGAAATCAGTTTCGTTTTTGGTTTGGACTGAGTTTTCTCCAAAGCTGTGAGTTGATTTCTCTGAGGTCATTGGCGTGCGAGTCAGGTGAGGTCAGGTACCGTCTCTGACCTCTGTCCTACGACCTGTGACCTTTGACATGAGGAACCGTCACTGTTGTATCTCCGACTGCTTATCTGTTCTTAACTGATTCTGTCCAGACATACGACATCGCCCCAGACTCCTGTGACTCATCCTTCTGTGACAAATAACAATAAGCTAATCATCAATAAACTTCTGTGATTAAAGCAACTCTGTTTCCCTTATCTTGTTCCCATTGTGAACCAACACCAGAGAACACAAGAGAACACTAAAGAACACCAGAGAACACCAGAGAACACGAGCCTGCGCTGAGCTCATCGTCCTGCCAACAGACTGGGAGGCAACACACAGGTCAAACATAGGTAACCAGTAGAAGAACAGGAGCTCTGACATGGAGCACCAGGATATGACACACACCTCAAAGTCATGAGCTGCTGAGATGCATCACCTGCTGAAAATGAGGTGATTTACTTTGAAGCTACACTCAGGTCGAGATACGGTTTGATGAAACAGACAATGCAGCAGAAACTGAAAGAGACAAGAGACAGACCTTCACAGTCACACACATGCATCCACATGCACACTTACATATACAGTACCAGTCAAAAGGTTTGGACACATTTTCCCGTTCAATTGAATGGGAAAATGTGTCCAAACTTTTGACTGGTACTGTGTGTTTACGCCCAAATACGTAACGACCGTGGCATCCATTCTAACTCCACCTTTTCAACAACTGCTCTACAAACACACAACCAAGGGTGCCAGCGCAACCACCTTCCAACGTTCTTCATGACCACATGGAACAGGTATAGTTTAAACGTTAAGGCACTTTCCACAGTCAGAAAATGTTCCCTTCAAAAGTCAAATATAACCGTTACATCACAGTTCCAAGCAACACCAAAACTAAGGAGTTACAGTTGGCCTTTGTTCAATCCTCTATTTCTGCCCTGAACTTACAGTTGCCTGAATGGAACATTCTGGGACTGCTTCCAGAAAGGAACAGGGACTTTATGAGACTATAAAAACCTGAATAAGGTTGATGTGATGGATTGTGGAAGATGTTTCAGCAGCTTCTAGGAACACCTCCCACTGCTGTCCCACGCCAGCCAAACATGGCTCTCTTTGTGAGGAACTGAACCATGGAGAAATATGACACAAAGGCCAGAGTGCTGACACGGCTTCCTGGGTGGCTCTCTGAGATGAGGAGAGATTTCCTGCAGTGTGTTGTGTAATCAGAAGGTTGCCGGATCAATTCCCCGCTGTGCCAAATGATGTTGTGTCCTTGGGCAAGGCATTTCACCCTACTTGCTTCGGGGGGAATGTCCCTGTACTTACTGTAAGTCGCTCTGGATAAGAGCGTTTGCTAAATGACTAAATGTAAATGTTTTGCATGCACCACATCATTGGCTCATAGTTCCATCCTGCAATGCAGCGCTCTCTCAATGCAGAACAGGGACAGAAAGAGGGGTAGCGGTAGGACAAAACAACAGCTTTTCACTTTGCAACACACAGCCAGCGCTGTCAGCAGGGGGACCCTGGAGGCAATAGGAGGAGGACATTAAAGGATTTGCATCTGAATCAGAGCCACCAGTTAACACCCAGGTGCTGCATTTGCCCAGTGCGCTCTGGGGCACCCCGCTGTGTGGCCTCCCTGCCTAGTCCCATAGGCCTGGGGAGGAGGCCTGGGTCAGCTAACAAACACCACAACAACATACATCCTGTAGCGGAGCAGTATGAGAGTCAACAGGTTATAGAACTGTGTCAAGAACCGTGTCTTAAGTAGTGGGGGGTGGGGGCGTTGGGAGGGGGTGTGTGGACTTGGAAGTGTTCAAATAAGATCCTGTTTTTCGGTTTGGGTTGGTTTCCCGGTCGCACATCCCAGTCGCACATCCCAGTGACCTTAGTGACCCTACGGTAGTCGCTGGAGTGGAGAACACTCACATCTCACACGTTTCACCACAACATCAGCAGCCTCCATCAACATTCCTGTCAGTTAAGGGGCAGATGCCTACAGTAAATTCAATCTTGCAATTTCTGCAAATTTTGACTCTATTTCCAAATGCTGTGTCACATGAGCTTCTGGTGTGGGTGGAGAAGACATGCCTTCATGCAGTCAGCTACCTATTCATACATCTCTGCTCTGGAGGTCAGAATAGCCATTTAAAATCATAGACAGGAGGACTTAAGTGCTCTTGCACATGTAACCTGTAGTTAGCTAACCCCATAGGCTAGATAAGGGGTTTTCCCCATTATTTTGCGATTTAATGTATAATTTTGATATTGAATAAATCTGAAAACAATATTCATACTAACTAATGAACAACGTTTTTATTAATTGAATACTTATTAGAGTCCATGCATGTTTTAACTTGAAGGAAAAATCCCAGCTACCTTGGATACCTTGGATAAAAGTAGACTCAATGTAAAACAAAGTTTGCAACTTTTTCCTGACATGCTGTATACAACCCAGGAACGCATTTTTATAATTAATTTTCCAACGAACCCTATCAATGAACAGAGAGTAAATGTACTGAAAGACACATTCACGAGTGTGTATTTAAATATCTTACCCTCAATGACCTCGACAGCGGTTGAACAGTGATAGAGCAGGACAAGATGCACACCCAGACACCACCTGGAGAAAGGTAAAACAGATGAGAAGGCGAAATGTGTGCAGCTTTGGGAAAATTAACCCTTACGCAACGTTGCAACCTACCGAATATTCATCTTCAGCACAAATACAGAAAATATCGAAGCATCCAAAACGGGTCAGTGTTTAAAACATGTGTTTAAATTTCCAAGTAGAAAACCGCTCTCCCTCCGTTCGCTCTCCCTGCTGACTGCGCGCGCTCTCTCTCTCTCTCTCTCTCTCGCTTGCTCTCTCTCTCTCGTTCTCTCTCTTTCGCTCTCTCTCTCTCTCTCTCTCTCTCTCTCTCTCTCTCTCTCCGAGTACCAATTGAACAAAGACTGTCTTAGTTCACTGACTGATTCACTGGCCCACGGACACGGAAATCTGACTCCCTAAAATCCCCTCACTCAGTAAACTGCCGTCTTCACATTTGAACCTCTGTGGGAGAAAGGCCCTTCCGACGACTGGACAGTCTACTTTAGATAGGCTACTGTAGATTCCATTTGCATCACGAAGAAAGTTGCATTTGATGTCATTCCTTTGCTCATGTCGTAGCGTGCTGACTCTTCTGGAAGACGGCACATCGCCTGGTTCGTCCTACCTACCTCCAACCTAACCAGGGATCTGTGACCAAATACGTGATTTCGATATTGTCCCTCTACCGTAAACAATGAAGATAGGCTACTGTATGTGGTTCATAATTGCCCTAAACACAAAGTTAAGTGGAAAGTAAAATTTGGCCAAAATGGCATTTGTTTGAACGGCACCAAAGGCTGTTGTAATATTACTTGTTAACACGAAATATGTCTTGCCTGTTTATTATGGAATTTCAAGTCCTTTAATCAGCCAGCCACATTTCTGCAGCACATCAAATTTCCTGACAAACCCACAACACTAACCCCAAACCCCTCAACACTTCAAACACTGTGGAACATCATGTGTTTCCTTGACAAACTCTTGTGTTGTGAAGACAACTATTTCTGTTGTGTTGCTCCATGTGCACTGAATCCCCTTGGGAGCCAGAGAAAGAGAACAGAAAGATAAGGACATTTAAAGACATTCTGATTTCTCAGCACATGACCTCTATCTACTTCAAACAACAAATGATATCACATAGTGATGGATCACAGCTGAGATGTGGCAGTATTGGATCCTTACCTTTTCATGCCCCAGGCACAGAGAGAATAGATTTCCCCCCAAATGGCATGTGAAATAATTGCCCGACCATTTCTGTCACCCAGAACAGGACAAGAGCTGTCAAGTGTTTTGTTAACATGGCTGATATGTTAACGACCTGTTATTAGTGGATGTTGGAATGATAATAGTTTTGTGGGAAAAAAAGCCACTCTCTCCTTAAATTTCCACCTGGAGAGTGAAGACAACAAGACTGTTCCTCCATCCACTCTAGTTCAGGCTCACACAGAAGACATAACTACTCCCTATATATTTATATTATATTTAATCATTTAGCAGACGTTCTTATCCAGAGCGCCTTACACTAAAGTACAGGGACATTCCCCCGAGGCAAGTAGGGTGAAGTGCCTTGCCCAAGGACACAACGTTAATGGGCACAGCCAGGAATCGAACCAACAATCTTCTGATTAAAAGCCTGACTCCCTAACCGCTCAGCCATCTGACTCAACACAGTAACAGAGGTCATGTGACACACATACGCAGTAACAGAGGTATATATATATTGCAGGGGACTGGACACTGAATCAATAGCTGTTACCCTCCTTTCTTACCAACTTATCCTCCCCCCTTCCCTGGTGGCATATTTCTCTCAGTGTTGTGTGTTGACCATGTGACCATGTGACCATGGGAGACCGTTGAGGTTCCAGCACCTGTCTAAACCACTGTGCTCTTCACCAGGTCTTGGGAAAGAGACTGAGGATGAAAGGAGACAGATGGAGAGAGGTGGATCTGCCCTGTGGCTGCTCTCTGGACTGTGTTGGGACACGCCTAGGTCACTCTCACACACACATACTCACACACACTCACTCACACACTCTCACACACACACAAACGTACAGTTGTGAACCCTAGGCCACGGAGCTTAGTCTGTGGCCATTCAGCAAACAGGAGGTGTGGCTGCAGGGTCAGGTGTCACATGACCTCTGTTACTGCGTATGTGTGTCACATGACCTCTGTTACTGCGTATGTGTGTGGAAATTTGTTTGTGTGAGTATATCCGTGTGTTTATTTTAGAGTCTGTGCGTGTGCGATTCCGGTCTCATCCAAATTCAGCTGACTATGTTCTTTGTTTAATTCAACACCTTTAAACATCAAGTCTCTCCTTGAAACATGGACAGCTGTCTTATTCACACCCTGAATGTGACATTTGTCGGCTATGCATCTATGTTAAAATCTATCACTGCTACAAAGACCCACTCTATTCCACCTACTTAGATTGACTACATTTAGAATGAGAGGCGAATCATGTCTAAAGCCTTTTCTAAATGAGTTAGAAGTGATTGAGTTGTAACACTGGCAACTGTGTCTGGACAAAGACCTTCTGTGGAGGAAGAGATGACAGTATTCCTGTGTTTATGATGTCACATCCTGTAACGTGTCACCTGAGTGAGTTCAGAGAAGGAGTTTGCTGGTGCTGTACGACTGATGTCATGTGGGTCGGATCTTCTCCATCACATTTACATTCAGATTTCTTGACTACTACTCATACTTTTCAACCTTTTGAAGTCACATTTAAAAGAAATGTCCAGCTGTCAGAATTCTGGAGGAGTCTTGTAGTCACAAAAACAAATTTCTTCATCCAAGGAGCAATAATGAGTTCGTTTTCTATTTCCGCTGATTGAAACTCCCAGTTT